>NW_020664530.1:15682784-15837985 GCF_002925995.2 Terrapene triunguis
TAAGAAACATCTATTTGCTAAATATACCCTTCTTCAACAGCTAGTCTAAGTTTTTAAAGCACCTTCACCACCATAGTGTATGACAGTGGTTCCCAAACTTGTTCCGCCGCTTGTGCAGGGAAAGCCCCTGGCAGGCCGGGCCGGTTTGTTTACCGGCCGCGTCCGCAGGTTCGGCCGATCCTGGTTTCCAGTGGCCGCGGATCACTGCTCCAGGCCAATGGGAGCTGCTGGAAGCGGCGGCCAGTATGTGCCTTGGCCCGCGCCCAAATAAATTTGTTAGTCTCTAAGGTGTCACAAGGACTCCTCATTGTTTTTACTATACCCTATGTTTCAGAAGCTACCAAAAACCAGTCATGGAAGCAGTATGCATATAGCAAGACCTTACACATTTGTATATAATTTAGTAAATATCATTATTTTGAACCCAACTGTGCTCATGTGGGTTCATTTGTTTTGTTGTGTAAAGTGCAAAAAAGACAACAGAGAACAAACCCTCATTTTGGGGGGTTTCCAGACTGTCCGCTGGACCTGGGAACCCCATTCTGATGGCTTAGAACAGAAGTCCACGTCTGGCAGATGCAATGAACAGCACTTGTATCATAGAGAGAGATACACAATGCATCCCCAACTTCATACCATCATAAGTAACTGCATTAGGGCCTAGAGATGAAGTGAATGCAAAATGGCTTTGTGACAAGCAACCCTTTTCTGATTTACAGACAGATGTATACAGGGGCTGGACAGACTGTGCACAATCCAATCTGTTACCAGGAGCAGCCACCCAGCTGGGGTGTATGAGCAGGCTGCTTAAACCATCCAGATGCTCATATTTACCATGTCAATATCCATAGCTTAATCTTGACTGATATCTTCAGGATATCTTGAAATGACTCAGGCAAAAAGTATGGTGGTCTCCTCAGCATTGAGAGCGTTTAAGAGAAAAAATTAAAAAAGTTAAATAAGAAGGAAAAACAAAGAGTGCCGGCAGAAATAAATTCTTGCTAAATACAAATTGCAGCCTCTCTCTCTCACTCTCTCCAATGGATCCCTTGCCGACCCACACTAAATCAAACAACTGGTTCTGCAGATGGGTCGTTGGTGGCACACAGAGTTCATCTGTGCATGGTTAGCTTACAGCTATTGTATCTTGGCAAGCCATCAGCCAAACTGTTTGGGGCGGGGGGGAGGACAGCACATCAAGATTACTCCCAGCTGTTTTAGATAGCAAGGAAAAACAGACAAGGTAACATTCAAAAACCTACTCAATCTTTTTGCTTCCCTTGGCCTCTAAAGTGTAAATTACACAGACAGATGTATAATCTGGGAAGGTTTCCAGATTAATCATTTAAAATAATGAGGCGCTCTCTGTGTTAAGAAGACTCATTCTGCCTGAAGCCATGCCACCAGCAGCACTAAGGATGCACTTTGAGTACATGCTGGGTACTAGGCAAGTCATTTGGACAACATGGAAATTTGTCAGTTCTCAACACCTAACTTCTCACTTCCTACCAGAAGACATTTACTGACAGGTTTGGAACTTTCACCAGGGAAATATTTTTCCCCCTACTGCCACATCTGATGTTCCAATAAGTTGTATTCATTCCTTGAACTAGGTCAGAATTTATCTGGCCTATGCACACAGGGTAATGTTTCCAGATTGTTTGGGTCATCTACAATATATTTGCATTAGCACAGTTATCACAAAGGAAATCATTGATTAGAATGTTCAAGCTGTGTGAACAATATACTGTGCGTTGTTTTCCCTTTCTCTGTCTAATAAATGAGAACATTGGAACAGCTTGAGTTAATCTTTCAACTTCCTGATTTACTAACTTGTTTGTACTTCACCTCAGATCTTCATTTGCCAGACATTAACTCTGATCTGCCTTTCTCCATAGACATATGCTTGGGTTAAAGGTAGCATGAACATCAAAACATCTTAAACAAATGTGCACAGATTTCTCAGAATATTCAATGCAACTAATTTCTTCTAAGTCATGCAAGTACCAGTTTCTAACAGCAGTTACTACGATGGAATCATTACAATAAGCAGATGAATACAGCTGATTTGTCATAATCCAAACATTCCGTGGGAATGTGTTGATTCCGTCAAAAGTTCCATCAAAAACCAGGCAGTTTGGTGGGTGGCCTGCCCTACTTCCCAGGATCCCCAGCGGCCTGCCTGGCAAGATCCCCAGCTCCCAGGGATCCCAGACTGCTGGCTGCCCAGTCAGTTCCTGGCTGGAATTTTTTTTTTAAATTCCATTCTATGGAAAATGTTGCATTTCTGTCTTTCCCTCCCGCCCCCCAATTTGGAATGAAAAAAAATCAGAAATGTGACATTTTCTATTGAACAGAAATTCCAATCCCCACCCAGCCCTAGGTGTGAGGGTAACTAGGGAGATCAGATAAGGGGAAAAATGGAAAGGAATAGTCAACATCAATAACTGGTCAACATGTTTTTGTCTGTAGAGAGATGAACGTTTTACACACTGATGAAGAGTCAGCAAAGTGAAAGAAAGTGAGCAATGTTCCAGAGAGCTGGTACAGCAGTAGCAAATGGCTGATTTTCTGCAAAAGAGATGAAGTTGGGGGACTAAGAGTAGTCGAAAGTTGGTAGAATAGAGGGATCAAGCATGGATAGAGAGAAATGAGGTCATAAATTTATTATATTGGTACACACTATGTGAAATGTGTGGGCTCTGTTTTCTAATAGATTGTAGCAAAACTGTAAAATAGGCCTTTTTTGATCCAACCCAGAATCAAAATTACAGGGTCATTTTGCATTTTCATATCAAAATATCTCTTTCCCCCAGCTCAAAATTCTAACTGGTTCAAGCTTAGAAGTTCTGAGTTTCATTGATCTTTATCTCAGATTAATTTATTTTTAGGTCAGACCTTTCATCTCCTGAATATATCAGAACTCTAACTTGAGAGATAGGCTACACATTTGATATTTTGAGTCATTAATACTAAGCCATTATAATTACATAGTCTTGATACATATAGGTAGATATCTTAATAGAGAATTAACAAGATTAAACAACATATTAACTATATCTTGTTATATCATTATTTGTCCCTTTTCCAAAAAAAAAAAATTAAAACACAAAATGGAATGTGTGTGTGTGTGTGTGTGTGTGTGTAAAACCCATTCATATTAACTTTTTTTTTTAGGGTGAGTTGAATGTTTTCAGGAAGGGGGGTAAGGAGGAAGTATCAAGAGAATAGAAAGAAAAAAAAGATAAAAGTTGGCAGGAGAGAGGATGTAATTCAATGATTATCCTTTTGTATATTCTTCTTGACTATCCTTAGTATAGGATTAATGTTTCTACATCAAAGCATCTCAATGATTTCAGTATTTCTATTGTATTGTTGTCCTGTGCAAGGTATACTATTACTTTTATCCATTTTTTGTATATTTGTCTGGCACTCTTTTCACAAAATTTGTTATTTCCATTATGAGATATTCTATTAATGTTTTTTTCCCCCAGTGATCTACAGTAGGAATCATTGCCTAAGTCCAAAAATTTAAGATTGCTTTGTTCAAAGAAAAAACAAGAATAGAAATAGCATTCTTATTCCCAATTTGAATCTTTTCAACAGGCAAACTCCCAATACATGTCTTTAATTCCCGTTCAAGTTCTCTTTATTTCATTTATTTCAATATGGTTTTCCAAAATACTTTTTACTATCCAGCAGTCCCATGTCCTATATATAAAAACAAGCCTGGCTGTTTTGTATTTCATCAGATATCTGGGGTAACATTATGTATTTTATTATATAGATATGGAGAATCATACATTATGTAAATTAAAAGTACTTAGTTTGCACTACTTGGTTAATATTAGAGCCAATATTTATTGTCTGCATCATATCATTCCATTCTTTTCCTGTTATTTCATATTTACAGTCTGCACTTCATGACATAATAGTTGTGTGTGGTTTATCCTTTAAAAACGTAGTCATCAGATTACACATTCTAGACACAATCTTGATTACTAACTTTATTAAAAACACTTTCAGATAGTAAAGAAAGTAACAACAATATCTGTATTAGGAAATTTTATATGTGGGCTTGAAATGTCAGCAGTCTCTATAAACTCATATTGCACATTCTTTTTTTGAAAATGGATCAGCTACATGTGTTTGTCTTAAAGGCTGTCCATCCCTAAAGAAATCCTTTCACTTATCATACTGATATTTGCCCAAACATCTAAAAATCTCTTATTCAGCCTGAGTTTGAAAGCACTATTACTTTTGATTAGTGATATTACCCAGATCTGCTCTTTTTTGTTTGCTCCAGTGCCACAGGTTTCCCCAATTAGTAATTGCACTTTAAACTAGTTGGTGATATTTCATGGGTGCTGGAATTTTTGGGATACAAGTCCAGCACACAATTATATAATGAACTTGGGTTTGCCAGTTTCTATTCTATCTGTATCCATGATGGATTCTTTTTATTAGACATCCATTCATGTACCAGTATAATTTGTGCTACCTTATCTTATCTCTTGAAAGCTGGTAGTTCCAAGCCTTCCCTCTTAACTAAACACTCCAGATATTCCACTTTGATTCTTGGCTTCTGATTTGATAGTGGGAACTTCTGAATAGCTTTTTAAATTTCTTGTTGAAGTTTTTGAAAGGTGTAAATGGGATCATGGAAAAGGGATACAAGTCCATGGGCAGGACATTCATTTTAAATACATGAATTCTATTAATCAAAGTCAGTGGTAATAATGCCCACCTTTCTAGGTCATTGTAAATAATTTTCATTAATTGCTCAATATTTAATTTTATTATGCACTAATTTTAGTGGGAATTTATCATTTATTGGGTATCTTTTGGAGCCAAGGCTTAGAATCTCTGATATTTACTCTGTCCCCCCCGATTCCCGACAAAAACTTCAATTATTGCTTATACTACTGGCCACCTTTTATTTATATCTTATATAAAAAGCATAAGGTCATCAGCATATAAACTTTATTTCCTTTTCCCAATGCATTTATTCCCTGAATTTCTTCAATGTCCCTGATCTTTTGTAAAAAGAACAGGAGTTCTTCTGACACCTTAGAGACTAACAAATTTATTTGAGCATAAGCTTTCGTGGGCTACAGCCCACTTCTTCGGATGCATAGAATGGAACATATATTGAGGAGATATATATACACATACAGAA
The DNA here is from genome assembly GCF_002925995.2 of Terrapene triunguis. NCBI lineage: Eukaryota > Metazoa > Chordata > Testudines > Emydidae > Terrapene > Terrapene triunguis. The sequence continues at coordinate 15,687,964 of NW_020664530.1, forward strand.
AGCGTGAAAAGGTAGGAGTTGTCTTATCAACTCTGAGAGGCCAATTAAGTAAGAGAAAAAAACTTTTGAAGTGATAATCAAGATAGCCCAGTACAGACTGTTTGATAAGAAGTGTGAGAATACTTACATGAGGAGATAGATTCAATGTTTGTAATGGCTCAGCCATTCCCAGTCTCTATTCAAGCCTAAGTTGATTGTATCTAGTTTGCATATCAATTCAAGCTCAGCAGTTTCTCGTTGGAGTCTGTTTTTGAAGCTTTTCTGTTGCAAAATTGCCACCGCAGGTCTGTCATTGAGTGACCAGACAGATTAAAGTGTTCTCCTACTAGTTTTTGAATGTTATGATTCCTGATGTCAGATTTGTGTCCATTAATTCTTTTGCACAGAGACTGTCCGGTTTGGCCAATGTACATGGCAGAGGGGCATTGCTGGCACATGATGGCATATATCACATTGGTAGATGTGCAGGTGAATGAGCCCCTGATGGCATGGCTGATGTGATTAGGTCCTATGATGATGTCACTTGAATAGATATGTGGACAGAGTTGGCATCACGCTTTGTTGCAAGGATAGGTTCCTGGGTCAGTGTTTTTGTTCAGTGGTGTGTGGTTGCAGGTGAGTATTTCCTTCAGGTTGGGGGATTGTCTGTAAGCGAGGACAGGTCTGTGTCCCAAGATCTGTGAGAGTGAGGGATCATCTTTCTGGATAGGTTGTAGATCTTTGATGATGCACTGGAGAGGTTTTAGTTGGGGGCTGAAGGTGACAGTTAGTGGTGTTCTGTTATTTTCTTTGTTGGGCCTGTCTTGTAGGAGGTGACTTCTGGGTACTCATCTGGCTCTGTCAATCTGTTTCGTCACTTCAGCAGGTAGGTATTGTAGTTTTAAGAATGCTTGATAGAGATCTTGTAGGTGCTTGTCTCTGTCTGAGGGATTGAAGCAAATGCGGTTGTATCTTAGAGCTTGGCTGTAGACAATGGATCATGTGGTGTGTCTGGATGGAAGCTGGAGGCATGTAGGTAAGTATAGCGGTCAGTAGGTTTCCGGTATAGGGTGGTATTTATGTGACCATCACTTATTAGCACAGTAGGGTCCAGGAAATGAACCGCTTGTGTGGATTGATCTAGGCTGAGGTTGATGGTGGGATGGAAATTATTGAAATCGTGGTGGAATTCCTCAAGGGCTTCTTTTCCATGGGTCCAGATGATGATGTCATCAATGTAGTGCAAGTAGAGTAGGGGCGTTAGGGGACGAGAGCTAAGGAAGCGTTGTTGTAAAAGTCAGCCATAAAAATGTTGGCATACTGTGGAGCCATGCGGGTACCCATAGCAGTGCTGCTGAATTGAAGGTATATAGTGTCCCCAAATATGAAATAGTTGTGGGTGAGGACAAAGTCACAAAGTTCAGCCACCAGGTTAGCTGTGACATTATCGGGGATACTGTTCCTGATAGCTTGTAGTCCATCTTTGTGTGGAATATTGGTGTAGAGGGCTTCTACATCCATAGTGGCCAGGATGGTGTTTTCTGGAAGATCACCGATGGATTGTAGTTTGTGTTAATGGTTCAATAATTAAATTAAATAAAGGCGATAAACGACCCCCTAGTCTTGTTCCTCTTTATAATGACATTGGCTCCATTTTTGTTATACTTCCTGAAATACATGCCACAGGATTTTAGTAGATCATTTTAATCGACTGCTGAAAGTGTTCCTCAAAATCAAATTTTTGCCAACATTCTAAATAACAATGGGTGTTCTACTCAGTTGGAAGTCTTTTCTGCATCCATAGTCAGAATGCAGGCATCTTTATTAGCACTCTGGGAATGTTGTACTACATGTAGGAGTTTCCTAATGTTATTTAAGGGGCTTCTTCCTTTTATAAAGCCAGTTTGGCATTTGTGCACTAATTTAGCCATTGTCTCTAATTAGGAGGCTAGTATTTTAGTTAAAATCTTACTATGTATATTTGATGAAGAAATGGGTCTACAAGATGCTGAATCTGATAAGGACTTATTTGGTTTAAGTATATAAACTACATCTGCTTTCTAGAAAGTATATGGTAAGCACTCTGTTACTTCTGACGGTTAACTAAAGTTGAGAATACAGAAGAAAATCTCAAGATCTATTAAAATAGCAGAAGTTAGGTAAGAAAGACTCTCTAAAGAAAAGTCTGCTAAATTAGAAGGTGCCCTGCTTTTATAGTGTAAGGTAAAATAAACTCCCCATTTTTATCATATAGATGAGGGGAAGAACAGGTTTTAGAATATCAGAGTGACTATCAACACTGATGGTCAAGCTGTACACAGTAAGTCTGATTTTACATTCAAGTGGTAGCTTTAGGGGATACTTACAAAGCTAATCACACAGAAAGCAGCTACACGTTTATGTTGCCTAACATTTTTGTTTCCTGAAAACGTATGTGCTTCAGCCATATTCTTTCATATTAGTGATAACCGATAACAATTAAGCTAGATCATAATAGCTGAAGAAATAGAATGTTTGGTACTGTTTATAAAATATACATATTTCTGCTGCAATCAATTAGGTGCTTGGCATGTTACAGTTTTTTATTTTTATCATCTAAACTTTGATGTAAAACCATTATGTGTTACAAATGGTAATAGATATCCTCTCATATGCTTTGTCTACTTCCTCATGTGAGTCTTTGACAATCCGATAGGTCTATAAAGTGGATCCAATTCAGGAACACTTAATATGCCACATTATCAATTCACTTAGTCAGCATTATTGATGATAATTAATCATAATAAATTAGGTTGCCCTTACAACTATGTCATCTGTAGCTCCATAAGTATACTGATCAATAATCAGCACATGAATTAGCATGTTAAAGTGTCTGAATAAATGCCATAGTGAATTATGTATATTTTTTATCTCAACGTTATTCTCTGCGGTAAACATGCTTAAAAGTTTTGTCAAAAATCACTGTTTCTGCAAAAAGTTTCTTTCAATAAATCAGCATTTTCCAATGAAAAAATATTTAATCACAAAATTCCTGCCCAGCTCTGTGTAGGAGTGAAATCCTGGCCCCATTGACTTCAATGATAGCAGGATTTCTCCAGTTCTACAAAGACATAAGTAAATGCATAACTGCACATGAGTAGTTCCACTGACTTCAAAAGGAAACATCAACACATACAGTTACACACTTAAGAACATAAGAACAGACATACTAGCCCAAAGGTCGATCTAGCCCAATATCCTGTCTTCCGACGGTGGCCAATGCCCGGTGCCCCAGAGGGAATGAACAGAACAAGTAATCATCAAGTGATCCATCCCGTCGCCCATTCCCAGCTTCTGGCAAACAGAGACTAGCGACACCATCCCAGCCTATTCTGGCTAATAGCCATTGATGGACCTATCCTCCATGAACTGATCTAGTTCTTTTTTGAATCCTGTTATAATCTTGGCCTTCACAACATCCTCTGGCAAAGAGTGCCACAGGCTGACTGTGTGTTGGGCAAAAAAAAAATACGTCCTTGTGTTTGTTTTTAACATGCTGCCTATTAATGTTATTTGGTAACCCCTAGTTCTTGCATTAGTCTCAGGCACTATCAGAGTCTTGGTAACCAAGTAGAATATGTAGATTTTAATACGTCATTTCAGCTATCCTAAACTACAATAGGTTATGTATTTAGCTTGCATTGTATCAAACAACTTTGGCAGCATACCTTTTTATCTAACAGTACAGTATTCCCTTAAATTGTCTCCCTTTTCAGTGTTTTATATGCTTTTATGGTTTAAACATGTAGAGTATGCCTGATGCAGGGGAGTTGTCTAATATAGTACTATAATAGCTCAGTTCTTCAAGCAGTCTTGTATTCCTCTGGCCCTCTTTGGAGTGAGTGTTTTTGTGTTTGTACCATCTGAACAGAAAGCAAGGAGAAGTGTAGGTGGAGTAGCCAGTTGTGATAAGGAAGGGGTTTTGTTTACACACTTTATAGGGATGTGATGCAAGCTGCAAGGTGGGACATGGGTCTATCTCCGCTATGCTATTTCATTCATCACCATGGCACAGTACCTCCTAATTCACTCCAGTGCACGTTGGCCAGATGTGTCTAGAGGGAACAAATGATCCCTCTACCATTTATCACCTTATACACCACTGCGCTACAGCGTAGTATTAAGCCTCCAGTAGTAGATATGTGTTATTGGCAACTGGATTCCACAGGAATTAATACAGGCTGCTTGGGCAGCAGAAAAAAGTGCAGGGAATGTAAAGAGAGAGTATGTCTCTCAAATCACAGGAATCAAGCCCAGATCAGAGTGTGATGCCACTTTTTGGAATACATGTCAAAACACAGCATGTATACACAAGACTGGGCTATTAATTTTGAGATTAATACTGCTAATTTAAAATTAATGCTAGGGCAGAGGTGACTGTGATTTGTAAAATGACTTTTTAACTGACAATCTCAAACCCTGAATTGGATCAGCTCAAGGTAGTGCTTGGGAAGGGTGTGTGTGTGTGTGAGGGGGTGGGCGGGGGGGATAGAGAATAGTCACATTGTGTGGTCAGTTCTAAGCCTGCATGGACCACAAAAACACAAGGATTATGTCTGACACCTTTGTTGTTAGGGTACTGCAGGTAGCTTCCTAGATCTGATGACAGACTCAGAGATGGGCCTCAGACAACACAGAGGAAAGTGGAAAAGTGATGAAAATGTCATCTTAAAGAATAAGAGGCACAAGTCCTGTTGAAAGGGTGTCATATAGTCTATGCACTCAGCCCAGTCCTGAGGGTGCCCATGCCACTGCATCTGAAAGAGAAAGAAGAGCTAGACAGGACAGAGATGAATGGACTAATAGAGTGCATCACTGTGCCAATGAAGTGGTGTGTTCTGGAAGAAAAAAAAAAAGAGGGGGTATGTCCATACATGTGTAGACCAAAAGATACTCAATGAAGCAGTAATGGTGGGGGGGAAGAGGCAAAGCACATCCAAGTTAGTTGATACAACAATATTCTCCCAGGATACAGCTAGTCATTCTGACAAGTTCTTCTCCAGCTTGACAGTGCCAAGCTGGCAACTTTCATACTGTTATTCAGACAATATTGTTATTGTCAGACCCAGTTTGGCCACACAAGCAACTCAGAAATCTTCCAAAGCAGAACAAGTAAGATTTTACACAGCCTGGAAGAAGTAAAAATGTATATGGCTGACATTTTAGTTTGAGAAGTCAGAGGAAGAGCATAACTTAGGTTACAATGCATTCAGTGAACAATATAGGTCGCCGGGCTAAAATTGAATAGGGAAAAATGTATGATATGATAAACCAAACTATGGTTCTTGGATATGTGACTGATTAAAGAGGGTGGAGGGACTGAAGATCAGATCCAGAAACAGCTAAAGCCATGTTTGCAATGCCAGCATCTAAAGATGTATCAGATCTAATGCAGTTCCTCAATGTGATGACATTTTGGAGAAAAAATCATGCTTAACCCGAGAAGGCCATGCTCTCTTTAAACCAGTTAAAACAGACTGTGTGGGTGTGGCCTCCATTCTGTGGGGAGCTGAGACTCTGTTACTGATCCCCTGGTCGGGGATGGGAGATTGCTTTGTGGAGCTCTGTCCAAACCAGGAGCTGCTGCTAAGCTACTGCTAGAAAGCCAGACGCTGGCACTGAGAAACTCCTGGAGGCTTGATCAAACAGGGAGCCAAGGAAGCTATTGCTGGGCATCACTGGAGCCAGGGCAGCAACTGTTGTACTGGCTAGAACTGACTGAGGTTGGCATGTAGTAAAGTCAGTGAGTAACCATATCCTTTTTGTTAGGGAAAGTGCTTTCTAGGGAAGGGGGACAGCAAAGAGCCTTTAAAGGGTGTCCTTCAGTTTGAGAATTGGTCTTATTACCTAACCAGGATCCAGGATTCCTGAACTCTCGTCAAAACACCACCAATGTTCAGAGGGTTGTGTGGTTTGGAATGATCCCAAATTAGAATCACTCTTCCCCGTTGCCTTGGCTAGACGACTTTACTGGATCAACAGAATACTGCCCTGGACTTCAAGATCTTCAAGCACACCCATGCAAGTGTAAGTCCAACAAACCTCGGTCGTCAGTAGGCAGCATCAAACCTGGAGCTTAGTGTATGAGCCTCTACCGCATGAGCTAAAAGCCAACTGGCTGTTAGCTAAGGCTGTAAAGCAGACTCATTTAACTCTCTCTTTAAGTGGTCCTGGTGCCACTAGATGGGACAGAACACCACGCCCAGAAGGTGTGTGGGTTACACAAGCATCTAGAATTCTGAAATTAAGAGGAGTGTACACTCAGGGGTAGGGTAAATGTCAGTTGGTTAAGTTTTATTTACTGTCAATTGCATTTGTTAATTGATTTATTGAAGTGCCCCCAACTGTCTTAGAATGGTTGTGACATTTTAATTAATCTCAATGTATATTATTATATTATATTATATTATATATTACATTATATTTTTCTTTGTTAAGTAAAAGGTGCATTAATTCTAATCTAAAGTGTATAAGGCGCCCAGCCTCATAGGTGAATGTTGTCTACTCCCAAGTAACCTGGGAAGCAAAGGGAGGCTAAGGTAGTTTGTAGCAGACGTTTTACACCCTTTGTAGATATTCCACTTCTCATGAGACCCATAGGTTAACAGGTCAGAGAAAAGGCCAACACTTATTAAGCCAAAATGAGAATAAGTTTTGGCCTTTTCTATGATCTTTTGAGCTATACGTCTAGTGAGAAGTGGAATATCCAAAGGGTCTATTGAAATGTGGAGTATTCCAGAGGAAATAGACATTTCAATGTGCTACATTTTGTTATCTCTGATTTCCATGCTTTCAACACACAGTATGATTTCAAGCATATTGCATCCTGATACATACAAGGGAATGGCCTGGTGGATAGATCAGTGTACCAACAAAAAACCCCTATTAGTTCTGCTGAGCTATAGGGAAAATATGTTAGCTATCAGCATAAACCCTCTTCAGTGGCATATGGGCTGACAGATTAGAACAATGCTGCCAACATTAAAGGTAAATTAATTAGTTTTCAATTTATAAATAGGCACTTAACTAATACAAGGACACAAGCTTTAAAAATAAACTTAGCAATTAAACTTTGCACTTCATGAACATTCATACTGAAATCTTTGTATACTTGTTCTACTCGTCAAGATTGAAATATTCCACCTTGCAGCACCAAGAGGTTAAACTGGAACTAGTTTTTTTGAAGAGTATTAGCTGATTGCAGTTAAATTAATGCAGTGAAGTTGATTTAAAGAGCATTTAATAAGCTGTCAGCAGAGCACAAGTGTCCTGCTCATCATTTGAGCCAGGCTATTCATTGTTTCTGCAAGTGAGGCATTCTCATGTAAAATCTAGTCTGAGAGAGTTTCACCTTTGCCTTCAGTAACAAAAAAAGTTACCTTCAAAGAGACAGCTTATTTTGTCTCTGTGTAGCTCTTTAAAAGTAATTTATTTCTGTTCTTTGCAGATTTCATGTGCTTGTTCTTGCAATACTTTGTATGCCTGCAATCTACATGTAATTATTTTAGTGCAGATCATTTGAATATGTTGTATGTGGTTATACAAATTAAAAATAAATGGATGTTAGCTCTAGAACATCACTGTTTTCTCATTAAATCAAATAAAGAAAAAAAAAGGTTATTTTTCAAAGTGCCCTTAACAGAGGAAACATTTTGGTCCAATCCTGCATGCCTTTCTTTCTTCTGCCTACAGAATTGTACACTTGAATTGTGCCTAACTTTAGGTACCCAGGTTTAAAAATTTTGGCCAGTCTTTGTCCCCAAAAGTTTACAGTCTAAGGCAGTGGTTCCTAAACTTGTTCCGCCGCTTGTGCAGGGAAAGCCCCTGGTGGGCTGGGCCGCTTTGTGTACCTGCCGCGTTCGCAGGTTCGGCTGATCACAGCTCCCAGTGGCCGCAGTTCACTGCTCCAGGCCAATGGGAGCTGCTGGAAGCGGCACGGGCCGAGGGATGTACTGGCCGTCGCTTCCAGAAGCTCCCATTGGCCTGGAGAAGTGAACCGCAGCCAGTGGGAGCTGCGATCGGCCGAACCTGCGGACGCGGCAGGTCCACAAACCGGCCCAGCCCGGCCCGCCAGGGGCTTTCCCTGCACAAGCGGCGGAACAATTTTGGGAACCACTGATCTAAGGTGTAGATTCACAAAGGAATTTACGCACCAACTTAAGTCCAATATTTAGGCACAAAATCACCACTCAGCTGCTGCCTAACTATGAGATGCCTAAGCTTCATTGTTAAAGTCCCCAAGGCACATAAATCCCCCACTTCCCCCCTTGATGTTTCCAAGAAAAAAAGAACTAACCTGGCTTAGGTGCTTGACTCCAGGAGAGAGTTTATGGCTGTGAATGCGGCACGGAAATATAGGCACCTAACTCCCTTTGAGGAGCAGGGCTTCAGACGCACCTGTTTCCTTAGCATTTTATATTGCCTAGCTTAGGCAGCTTCCCACTCAGTGTGCTGGCCTCTGTGAATTGCCTTTTTAGATGCCTAACTCCCCCCAGGCATTGTATGGGGAACCCTGGCACTTAACTTGGGGCTATGAATTCCACTAAGTAGCAGCTGCCTCAAAGTCCCCTTCTAAATCTATCATTAAATGACCAAGAACAAAGGGGTTAGAGAACTGTGACATGGGAGCAGCAGAGAAGAGATAGGATCACAACAACAAAATGAGGTGGTATCTCAGCAAATGTATGCGAAATTTGATTTTTTTCTTTTGAATAAGAGAACATTAGTTTGGATGTCTCTATTGTGGATATTATGACAGAAGTGGGTTTTAAGGAGGGATTTGTACGAAAGGAGGGAAGAGGCTGGGCAGGGAGGGAGGGAAGTCCATGGGTAGGAAGCAAGATGAAGAAAGTACATAGGCAATTGTGAGAGAATCAGGGTCTCCAGCTCTGCCTCATTAGCAGAACAGCTCGGGAGCGACATGATAAAAGACTATGTCAGATAAATACATGGAGATGTCATGATGCACAGCCTTAAATGCAAAGGCAGAGAGTTTGAATTTTGGTTTGGTGGGTGAGGGATAAGCAATGGAAAGGTTCAAAGAGGGACTGATGTAATCAGATTAACAGGCGAAGATGGCTTTTTATGGCAGGTGCCACCTGAGTCTCTCTTAGTGTGAGAGCAAATAGTCAGACTTGTGAAGACATGCTCTGGTGGTGTTCGTTTTTGTTATGAAAAGGTTTGGTGTGGAGGCTATGTCCTTGCAGAGGGACATGTGCTAGCAGTCAGAGAGTTTGCAGTCTTCCTTGGGCTCTCACTAGAATGAATTCTTGAGGCAGAGATGTTTTCTGGAAACTGTGCACTGGAGTTGGAATAAGATTCCTGAAAGAAAGGATGGCTCTGCATGATGTTTGTGATCACCTCTGTTCCAGGATCGGTATATATGGGTAAATAAAACAAGTTATGCTTAGCATATTCCACATCACTGTTTTCTCTTAACCGGACATTTGCTACAGCTTGGCAGAGGGGCAACTCTTGTGAGGGAAATGGGACTCTGGTGATCAGAGAGAAACAATGCTGGTATCATTAAGGCCCATAGAGAAGCATTTTGCAGCAGTCAAGATATGGGAGCAAAGGGCTGGGTTGAGAGTTTTGCAGAAAATAGAGACAGATTTTAGAAGTGTTGTGGAGGGAGAACTGCAGAATTAGGGCACAACCTGAAGATGAAAGCAAAGGAAAGAGACTCACAGATGAGCCCCATCTAGCCAGCCTGTGTGAGTGGAGAATGGATGAACATGCCATACAATGGGTCTGATTCTCTTGAAGTGTAAAGAGACCACAGTGGAAATGAGATTTGTTTTTTAAAACAAGTTTCAAGCTTGTAAGTACATATTAAAGCTGGGTGTGGGTATACATACAAAAAATATCCCAAAGGCTCTATCTTGAAATACATTTTATGGATTACTTAACACAACTTCAGCTCTGACTTCATCTCTATGGAACGTCCTATTTGCATCTGTTCTCTTCCCAGCTCCATGAAGTTTTCTGTTGTCTCCCTGTAGAATTCAAAGCATCCAGTCATATCTCTGACCCATGTTTTAGTACATAAGGTGCTCTACAATGATTATGTTTTGTGTATTCATCTGATAATGTTTGGGGGAACCACACATAGTTGCTGAAGGCATAGCTCATATAGGCTGACTTTAACAACATGGAGGTAGCTGAGTGACATTTTAAAGCATTCACAGATGTTCTTTTCTTATCGCTTCCTGTACTAAGATAACAGACAGTTGGACACAGTTTTAGGAAAATGCACAGGGATTTAGACGCACTACTTTCATTAACACTAATGAGATTTGCACAGCTTAAATCCCCATGCAATGCACAGAAAATGTGCTTCTTAGTGGCTCAGGATTGTTACACTCAGCAGGGACAGGTTTCCCATCTTCATGGCAGGACAGTGTGTACAATGCAGAGGATCTAGTCTTTGTCAAGGCTCCTCATGCAAATCCCTTGTTGAATGGCACTAATGTCCTCCGCCAGAGGCCTTAACTACTTATCAGCTGGTATCATGTCCTCCAGCACATGGCTCTGAGTGAAGTGGGACTAGGGAATACGTATGTGTATGAAGTATTGATTCTGAAAGCAGCATTCTTACTCAAACATTTTACTGACTACTCTTCCTGAATTTCCACACAAGAATTAATTCTGAACAAAGGGAAAAACGTCCATACCTTAGGATCACTGTGTCTTGGTCAATAACAAACCAACAAAATGAATTGTAGTGGTGAAAAAAAATTCCACAGTGGTCTCTCTTGGAGTAGTGCTAAGGAGGCAAAGCAAAAGAAAAGAAAAAGAAAAAGTGTGCTCTAGTGATTCTTTATTAAGAAAGAGTCACTTAGCTTACTCCAGAATTGTGGAGTAAAATTAAAAATATATTTGTTTGTATAGAAAGAAAATAAACCCTGTTTATTTCTGTAAATTAATCTGGATAGCAAAAGACAGAAGAAAAAAAATAAAAATAAAAAAAAAGAACAAACTTTACCTGGCAGATTTTCTAGGAAACTTTTCGTGGGGAAATAACAAAAGACAGTCATTAAAAATGTTGGTGCTAAAAATATGAATGCAGAATATTAAATAATATCCCATGATTATTAAACTGTCAGGCAGTTGCCTGAAGAGAAGCTTAAGAAAATGTAAAACTTAAATCCATTATTGTCGATGAACACATTACATTTGTTTAAAGTGGTATTGAGAACTTTGCTAAAAGCTAAGTCATTGCAATTTCAGACATATTGATTTTTTAGTATAATTGTACTACCGCACTTACCTACAAGGGCATGAAGACCTAATGCGGAGAATTGTGTTCATGCATGCATCATTCGTTTCATATTTAATTTGATATTAAAGCAATTAGGTGCATGACCCATTCAAATGAATTCACTAGAGGAGTGGACATGGGTAGTAAATCTACAGATTGTCGATTTGTATCCTTGTACCGTAATTGTTAACATTAAATTAAATGTTGATTTTTTTTTAAATTTTCCATGGAAATGAAAGTGGAAGCCCTTTCTTTCACAATTCTCCCTTCCCAAAGCTAAAATCCAAATAAAACAACAATGATTTGTTATACATTAGTACTTGATGTAAGCAATACTGGGAACTCAAACACATTTCCTGTGAGTATCTGATTACAAAGAAATTGAGAAGCTGTTTAGTCCACAGTAAAACATCTACATAATGAAAGGATCCTATTTTGTTTGATACTGGTCAAAATTTAATTTTATATTTTCATTTTCATCCACAGTTTGCCAAATCTTGCAGTCATTACTTAACCTAAACTCCCAATAAACTCAATGGGAATTTGAACTGAATAAGAGCTGGAGGATTTGGATCTGTATATTAATAGCTGTGGCAGAGGGTAAAGACAGCAGCTATGTCTACACTGCAATCCAGGGCTTGACTGCAACGTAGATATGCCTGAGATATTCCAACAGGCCAATAGTCTATAGTCTATCTATAGCTATAGTAATAGCTATAGTCTAAGGCCAACATTTTCAAATATGGTTATAAAAGCTAGGCACCTAACTCTATATTTAGGCATCTGAATAAAAATAACCTGATTTGCACAGATACTGGGCAACTGCATTTCTCATTCAGTTTTACAATTTTGCCCAAATTTTCCTTTTCTCTTGTATGGCAGATCTCGGCTACAAATATTTTCCTCTCACTGCAGACAGGCATAGAATTCCTACAGATGTCAGTTAGAGACTGTACCTGCAGGAAGGGAAAAATATGGAAATCAAGATCTGCTGTATAGACAAAGAGGAAGTTGTTGCCCTACAGGGCCGTAGCAACAAAGAACGTGGCCCCCTCCGAACATATGTCCGGGCGGGGCCCCTTACATTTTTTTTGCCACTTTTAGGGGCCCCCTTCCTTGCGAGGCCCCCTCTGGTCGGAGGGTACGGAGGGCGCTTGCTACGCCTCTGTGCCCTAGGCAGCAGTATTAGGAGTGCACCATAACCACTGTATCCTCAATCTCTGCTCCAAACTCTATAGTCTTAAATCTAGGTGTGCAGTGGAATTTGCTTACCTTGTCTTACCAGTTACTCTTAGATACCCTCTCATCACCATGTTTTTAATATCATGAAAGTAGTACCACTCTTCTGCTACAAGTGGTCCACCATCTTAGAAGAAAAATAAGATTGCAGTCTAAGGGTAGGTCTATCGCGCAATTAAACCCCTGTATCTGGCCCGTGGTAGCTGACTTGGGCTCATGGGGTTTGAGATGCTGAGCTGTAAAATTGCAGGGTAAGTGTTGGGCCTTGGGCTGAAGCCCGAGCTCTGGAACCCTCCTTTCTCAATGGGTCCAAAGCTCAGGCTCCTGCCCAAGCCTGAATGTCTACATTGCAATGTTACAGCCCTGCAGCCCAAGCCCAAGTCAGCTGGCACAGGCCAGCCGGGCGTGTTTAAGTGCAGTGTAGACATACCCAAAGTCTTTGCCACCAAAAGAGTGAGTAATGCTCTTGGAATTACGTATCTGAAGAAGTGAGGTTTTTTACCCACGAAAGCTTATGCCCAAATAAATCCGTTAGTCTTTAAGGTGCCACCGGACTCCTTGTTGTTGTTCTTGTAATTATTGTACATGTTTTGTGTTACTGTAAGGCTGTGCCTACTCTACGAGCTAAGGATGTGATTCCCCTTCTCGTATACACATATTCATGGTAGCTGGATGAGAGCTAGTGAGAGTATAAATAGTACTGAAGCTGTGGTAACAGGGGAAAAGGCACGGCTGAGCCATTTTCAGGTGGGTACCGTATGTACTTGGCACAGCTCAGCCATGCCTCCCTTACTGCTGCCTCTGATGAGGAAACTAAAGAACTTGAACCACCGAAAAAGCAAATCAATCTTTTGCTAGTGGCATCTGACTCCGATAATGAAAATGAACATGCGTCAGTCCTCAGTGCTTTGGATTGTTATCGAGCAGAACCCGTCACCAGCATGGGACACATTGTTTTATTTTTGAAAGCAGGTATTTTTGTACATAATTCTACATTTGTAAGTTCAACTTTCATGATAAAGAGATTGCACTACAGTACTTGTATTAGATGAATTGAAAAATACTGTTTCTTTTGTTTTTTTACAGTGCAAATACTTGTAATCAACAATAAATATAAAGTGAGCACTGTACACTTTGTATTCTCTGTTGTAATTGAAATCAATATATTTGAAAATGTAGACATCCAAAAATATTTAAATAAATGGTATTCTATTATTGTTTAACAGTGCGATTAATCACGATTAATTTTTTTAATTGCTTGACAGCCCTATAAATAATGTCAAACCTGGGTATGGGTGAGACTGGAACTTACACTGTGGACTGTGTTTTAAAGCATTAGGAAAGTCACCAGTTCAGTCCCACAAAATCCATCCTATATTACTACACAATCCCACTCTTCTGAGTTGGCATCAGCATTTTTGGATGGCCCTGCAAGACACATTTTTGCCAACTGCAGGAGAGATATCAGATTGGAATATATGGTTAAAGCCATTTTATGTAACTACCCATCATTTATTTTCAGGCCCTTATGTAATGCCTAATTTTTCATGACACATTTTCCAAGAAGCTATGTAAGAAACATTTTGAGATTTAAAAGTATATTGTACCAATAATCAAGCAGAAGATCACATGTTTTAACACAAATGTATTTTTGCTGTTGTTTTACCATGACTAAACCATGGAGAGGTGCTGTCCTTAAAAAAAGAAAAAAAAATAGAGCTTTGTCTTGTATTTTCATATAGTTTCTTTTCTTAAAGTCTCTCTCTCTCTCTGACAGAGAGACCGACTGACTCCATATAAAAGTATTCAAAAAGCCAACATCAGCATTATCGGTAAACAAAATCAAGGCGTGTTATTCCCTCACCCATTTGCCAGAACACTGGGCTCTCTGCACACTTTCTAATCATGGCCAGGTTTCCAAATCCTCTTTTGTCCTACACGCTTGTGGCTCTTGACAATTTCATGTTTAGAAAACGATACACAGAACATTTAATTTTGCTAAACATTTGCATTAAATTCCTTATTTAATACCAAAACTAATAAACTCGCTTGAAGTTTCTTATTTTTGGTCTCCCTCACTTCCTTCATTGAACTTTCATTCCTTCTATGTCTCTTTTCCCTTAGTCCTTCTGTGTTGGTTTTCCCTTCAATGTATTTTTTTCTTCTCTTCCCTATATCATTCTTACTACATTTGTCCCCCTTTCTCTCTCACTCTATTCTCCTTATCCATTTGTTCAGTCTGCTCCCTCGCCCTTTTGTTAAAGCTCAGTCCTTCCCAAGCTTTTAATCAGAGCCACTCCACTTCCAACTTCTGCCCTCTGTCCGTTATTTCCAATCCTCTGGCATGTTCATTCCATCTCACTTGATTTCCCTCATGTTTTCTCCTCCCTGGCCCCATCCTGGGGTCTGCTTTCATTCACCCACATATATCCAATCATTTTAATTCCTCTAACAACAATAATAGTAATAATACCTAGCTTTTATATAATACTTTTCATCTTTAGATCTGAAAGCACTTTACAAAGGAAATCAGTATCATTACACCTTTGTACAGATGGGGAAACTGAGGTACAGAGAGGTGACTGACTTGACCACGGTCACCCAGCAGGCCAGCGGCTGAGCTGATACTAGGAACCTGGTCACCTGAGTCCCAGTCCAGTGCTCCATCAGCTAGGCAACACTGCATCCCCTGGAGTTACTGGATAGTTAAAACCTCTCTCCTCATTTAAATTCCCATATATTCCCCGACTTCTCCCTTCATTTCCTTCCCATTCTCCATTTCACTTTGTCTCCCCACATTGTCCCACCATTTCAAAGCACAGTTATCAAACCCACGATTACAGGGGCGGGGAACTGAGAGACACATACAATCCTTTTCCTCCCTCCTTCTCCATACTCTGAAGTATTTGGGGTTTAAATGCCATGAGGGATACCTGGGTGCTGAGCAACCTTTCCCTCAGCCCTACTGTTCTT
This sequence comes from Terrapene triunguis, assembly GCF_002925995.2. NCBI lineage: Eukaryota > Metazoa > Chordata > Testudines > Emydidae > Terrapene > Terrapene triunguis. The sequence goes on from NW_020664530.1 coordinate 15,703,454, forward strand.
TAGAGCTCTTTCCTCAAAGCAAAGCCAGTTTTTACCCCAAGCCTTACTTAACTCATCAAGATTTGGTTCCGAGACCACATTTCACTGAAGTTCATGGAAATTTGCAGCACATCAAGGCTGCAGTTTTGATTTTAGATAACCACTTAATAAATAATAAAATGTTCAGCTGCTCAGGGATATTATTCCATTTCAGTCTCATTAAACCTATCATCATATGCCTCCATTTAAGAAATTGCCAAAGACAGTATCTGTCAAGGCAGCACATTTCTCAGATTTTTCAAATGAAAGAAATTGTCCACCACAGAATAAGTGACTGATTTCACTGACAAAGTTTATGAACCTGATTTCTCCTCTCACTTACACTGAAGTAAGTCTGGAGTAAGTCCTCTGGAATCAGTGGAGTTACTCTAGTGTATAACTAGTGAGAGGAGAATCAGGCCCTCTATGCTACATATACAGTATGCTCATATGGGTGTATTAAGTGTGTATGTTCAAATGTAATCCATAAGCAAATGTGAGCATGTCTTTGCAGTACAGTTTTTATTATAATGCCATATATTCCTATGAGTGGTTTTCAACAATAGCCACAAATTAGAATTAGAGCTGGTCAAAATATTTTGGAAAAAATAAGATTCACCTGGCATATTTCCCTAAAACAGGAACCAGCTTTGAATGTTGCCATTTTTGAGGTTTAAGAAAGGTTGGTTCACTTTTTTAGTTTTCATCCTTTTTCATTTTCATTATATTCTACATGACCAGCTTGTACCCAGAATTGGAAGAGGAGGTACCATAGGTCTATAAGAAAGGCTTTTTTTTCTTGAGATATTTCGGTCTGGACTAGAAGCAGAAAGCACTGAAATCTTAGGAACACAAATTAGATATCTTTGAGAGATTTCCAGCCCAATTATACAGACACAAAAGACTTAGAGACACTTCTTATGAAGTGTCAGGCTTTCAGGTGCTTAGCTGAACTTCCACAAAGTCATAGCTTCACCCCTCCCTAATTTAAATTGGCAATTTCAAAATTCTTTAGTATTTACAATGCACATATGGTCATTATGTTTCTACTCTCTTCCCTGGCTGGTTCTCGACATTGGTTATACTACAAGGCTATAGAAAAGAGGCCAAGATTTCCCTCCTAAGAAAGGTCTGAATTCACTCCATTGATCTCATTGAAATGTTAAGATGCTCATCACACCGGAACAAATTGTGCACTCAGTTTCACTGGTCTAAATATGGAGTAACTCTATTGAAATCAATAGTTATTTCAGACTTGCAGCCTGATCCAAAGCTCACTGAAGTCAATAGAAAGGCTCCCAAGTTGGCCCTCTACATGTTAATTTTATCCCACAACACTTCTATATCAACATATTCAGGAAGCTTCAATCATCCTCCACCTGCCCATTCCAAACCCTGTATTCACTTTGAACCCTGGCAACAAGTCTTCTGGCCAATGACCTCCTAGATAATTTATGAATGTGCACATCTCATCAGTGCCAAATCATTAATGCCCAGAGTCAGTCTACTGAAGACAATGGAGTAACTCAGGTATGGATCAGGCTGGAAATGACTGGACTTACCTTTTGCAGTCATTTATAGGTAGTCTCATGACTCAGCAAGTTTCATGGTTGTGAAATGTCAAAACAATGCTCTTTCATACTATAATATTTACAAACATTCAGTACTAAATAAATTAGCCTAGTACATTTCAAAATATTAGCAGCTAGCTAGCTTTTCCCACAAAACAATGCAAAAGTTATTTTACATGGATATTGTGACAAAGCTGTCCTTGTCTCCGTGGGTCTTGCGTTTCCTGATGGATTTCGCAAGCCTTAGAGGCTCACTGTGACCCTCCCCTTACCCCTTCTCTCTTTAGAGACAAGGGTCACAGTCTACTGATCCATTTTCATCATAAGCCAGCGAGGGAGGTGAGGAGAAGCTATCCTCCCTTGCACAGTCTCTGCTGTCTCCCAGTCTCAGTGATTAATCAGGGGCAAAGGGGGGGAGCCCAGGCCCGCTCTCTACTCCGGGCTCCAGCCCAGGGACCGTAATAGTATCAGCTATGGTAGCTGACCTTTTAGGAACAGGACACATACAATTCCCTGGGCTACTTCCCCACAGCAGCCCCCACTTCCTCAAGCTCCACTTCACCCTTACCTCGGGGCCACCTTCCTTGTGCCTAGTATGGTATATACAGCTCAGTCTCTCCAACAGCGCAAGTAATCACAGCTCCCGACATGCACGCCCACCTGACGAATTGGGAGGCTTTTTAACTAGTTTCAGCCAGCCCCTGATTGGCTTCAGGTGTCCCAATCAACCTAGCAATCTCCACTGCCTTCTGGAAAGCTCTTAATTGGCCCCAGGTGTCTTAATTGACCTGGAGCAGTTGCCATTTACTTATCCTGGTACCAGGGATTTGTTTAACCTGGGGCTAATATATCTATCTCCCATTACTTTTCTATAGCCATCTGGCCTTGCCCCGTCACAATATATAAACAAGCTAATGCATAGGAGCAAGATAATTTTTATCATGCAATCAACTTAGCTTGCAACACTCTACTGCTGTATTTATTACTTCTCATCTAAACATACTTAACACAAGAAAGATCTAAAATTATTAGATGTAGCTGATTACATTATTTCAATCATGCTACTATGCAATTAAACTATAGGTGTTATAGTTATTATAATAAAAATATAGCAACAATATGAAGTCTGAGATATATCTGTTGTTCAAAGCACAAAACCCATTATTTGATTATTTTCTGGTTCTCCTGTGAGTATCATGGGTCTGATCCAAAGTCTATTGAATTCAATGGAAAGATGGTCATTGACTTCCATGGGCTTTGGATCATGACCCACATGAGGCTGATAGGATGGCAAAGCCTCCATCCACTCCAACAAGTTTTGGTAAAGTGCAAGGAAGAGATGTTGAGAGAATGGGGGTGGGAGGGGGAGAGGAAGATGAGAATCCAAATAAAAGAGTTAGTAAAGAAAAAATATTCTGAGGAAAGGAAACAGGTGAAAGGAAGATAGAAAGAGAAAAATTAAAAATGTAAAAGCTAATTAAACATCCAATAGTAAAAATTACATTAAAAGAACATTAATGTTGCAAAATAAAGTGCTCAAGAGTCAGGAAATGGCAAAATTAATGACTTATTAATTCCACCTTCTTTTAGACATAATAATAATGTGAGTGTCTTATTACATAGCCACAGAGTATTTTCAAATACTACTAATTTCAATTTTTTAAGTAAAAAACATTACATACGCATTTATGGCATCTTGTAAGTAATGGGTGCTACCGTGCATATGGGAAGCAGGGTCACAATATTTCTCAGATTGTACCATGCAACTATTTAATGAATCAATACTGATTTCTACAAATTGTTATTCTTCAAATAGTTTTCAAGTAATGATTATAGTGAACTGCTTACTTCAACCAGTTGTTATTCATTTGTATAATATGATTGGCCTTCCAAGTCATGTGGTATTGTTAATGTTCTGACTGGCTGACTAGCTTTTTAAATCAGGAGGAAAAAATCAATACCAACTAATGACAACTATTTTTACCTTTCAGACTCCTGAATATTTTAATAATACACATCAGTCATTCAGTTACAAATAATGAATATGACCCCCCAACACAGACACACACACTTTTGTGAAATCCATATGGTGATTTTAGTCACAAATATGAGGATTTAATGTTTACTAATTGACCAATTCTATTCAATGCAATGTGATGACATTGTTTTGTGTATCTCTATCTTCCTTTCCTCCCATACTCACACTTCAAAATTTCCATTTGTCAACATTCCAACCTCGTCAACGCAACAAAGCAGTTAATGTTAAGCCTCTAAGTAATCCCTTTCATTTATATGGGACTGTTCATGTGTCTAAAATTAAGCATGTGCTTAAGTGCTTGGCTGGATCAGAGCCTTTATGACCGAGGTAACGTTGATCAACTTTTTTACTTTTTAAATCAGCATCTGTAAACAGTTACCACCATGGTATGGGATGTCTTCTATCCTTTTTTCCCTTTGTATTTAAAATAGAAAATAATTAACTATGGTTATTTTGCAATATCCTTTGGCAAATGCTGACTTTTTCATGTTGATCGCCTTACTCTGGCAGGCAGCAACAAATGCCACAAGCAGTATCATTTGTTGGACTTTGACTTTCGGAAACGAAGTCTGCAGTTTGCAATTGCTGGAGGACTATTGGAACAATAATAAAAAGAGTTTCACAAAATGGCCATACGAGCATTGCTGTGTGAATGTGCTTCTGCTTTCCACAGATACCATTTAGAAATAAACTCACTCACCTGAATATTCATGAATAAGCAAATAAAAAGGATTGTGATTATCAGCCAAGTGAATCATCAGATTTTTATTTGCAAGAATATTTGTTTAATATATAATTACACACACACGCACGCTGTATTCACCAAAATCTAGTCCAGACACTGTGATGGCCACTTTAAGAATCCATGTAATTATACCAATAAATAATACTACAAAACAAAAAAAGAAGATGCTGAAAATTCTACTCACCCATCAAAAAGAACAATAGTGTGGCTATTAGATAATGAATGTCTAGAAAAGATGCAGTAAGGAGATCAGAAAAAAACCAAACACTTTTATTCACCAGCACAAGGTTGCAATATCCACAATATATTGTGTGTCTTGTTTGTATTTTCTTTATAAAAATTTTTTGAATGCTGTTAAGAATAGTTTTATAGAAAAGACTAGATATAATAAAGCTTTCAGTTTAGTTCATTATTGTTAATTAAGATGACCAAACTAACAGTGTTTATGTGAAAAAGACATTATTAAATGCAATGGTGCAGGACAAAAGATTAATTGACCCAACATAAAGTGGTCTTTTTCTGTACAGAAAAAGGGCTTCAGAGAAGTCAAATGAAATTAACAGCACACACAAAACTACATTTTCATAATGCTAAGGTGGTGTGGTGACCTTAAGATTTCTCATCAATGAATAGACTAGCCCATGTCATTAATAAGAACAAATATACCTTCTTTCCCTTCCTGCAAAATACTCAAAGTTTCAGTCTCTGCTTGCATTATTTCTTAGAGAAGCAGCGCTTATGTCCTGAATAGAAAAGAAATGGGACAACAAACCTTTAAAGCAACAGAGAAAAACATCCTTATTTGACCCGTTGATTTGTGTCCTGTCAAGATGAATTCTATCAATCCCATTATGCTGCTGTCACATCACATACTACATGACATCCCTTAACCTAAAATAAATTAACTTGATATTGTGATAGGCAATGCAGTTCCGTGCAGATCATTTTTAATCCGCCTAAAGCAGTTGCAGCACATGAACATAAACCAAATCTTGCAGTCTTTACTCAGACAAAACTATCATAGAGTTCATTGGAAGTTTTGCCTAAGTAAAGACTGAAGATTTGACCTTTAGTGCTGGATTGACAGACTTGCAGACTGGAGTAATCTATTTATCCCCAGAATGAGGACAGCATAAGCAATGGAAGTGCAAGCTTCTCCACGCTGTCCTGAAGGGACTATCTCTAAAGATCAAAGAGTAATTCAGATCTTGTCCTCTTTGCTGAGACTGGCAGGGAGTGTGCTATTTATGTTGTAAACATCTGTCCCCTAGGAACTAGACTGAGAACACAAACTCATTTCATGATATCACATTGACTATCCATCACTTGGTATTTTCTTTTATTCAACACCAATCTGAACTGGATTAGAAAAAAACCCTGAGGCTATGCCTACCCTACAAGCCAGAGGTGTGATTCCCCTGCTTGTGTACACATACTCACACTAGCACTCCTCGAGCTAGCATGAATATAAATAGAGTAGATGCAGTAGTATAGGTAGCAGCAGCAAAAACATGGTTTAGCTGTTCCAAAGGACAAACCACTTGAAACTGGTGGGTACATACTGAGCACACCTAAGCCACTACCAATGCTATCGTGGCCACACTGCTATTTATACTCATGGCAGCTCAATGAGAGCTAGTGTGCATTTGTGTACACCAGTGGCGGGGGGTGATGGTGGGGATTAAAACCTCTAGCTCGTAATGAATACATAGCTTAAGAGTTGCAAGGTTCTATATCTTATTACCAGTCAAGTTACCGTGAGGAGATATTGGGCCAGATCCTGAGCTGGTGTAAATTGCTGTTGCTCCTTTGATAGAGCTATATCAATTTATGCCAGTTGAGGGTCTGACCCATTGACTGAATCACTTATCTCAAATAATGAACACGTTATTTATTTCATAAAAGATTAGGGTTTGCTACTCACAGAGCTTCACAGTCATTCCAGTGCAGGCACATTATAAGTTTTTGGGGCAGGGGCCATCTTTCTGTAATATGTTTGTGTACCGCCCATCACAATGTGATACTGGTCCATGACTGGGGCATTGAGGCACTACTGCAAGATAGATAATTAAATCACATCCCTTTATCCACAAATTACTTAGTAGCCATGATTTGGCAATGGATTTATTTTGGGATTTACATATAGATCTTTACTATGTAGTTACTCCATTCCTACAACAAGAAAACCAACAGATACTAAACAATCTTCTAGGACCTATGTTGGGCTTTGCACAGCATGGATCTCCATATTATTTCAAACCATCAGGTAGGCTTGTGACTTCCTCTTCCAAAGGTTAATGTAGACTGCTCAAATGACAGAGTTGAGCACAATCAAAATTATAATTATAATTCATCCCAGGCACGATTAAACCAGACAGTTTCAGTCTACGCATCTACCAGACTTTTTTCACCCTGATAAATTATCTTATTTTGAGTGCTATCTTTCTCTACATTGAATAATTCTGTAATTTATATACAGTACTTACCAAAACAGAAACCTGTGAGCTCTTTAGTGAATGACATTAACAGGCTTCACCGGGTGAAATTATATGGGCTGTGTCACACAGGAGATTAGACAAGATAATCATAATGGCCCCTTCTGGCATTAAAATTATTGGTAAACCTGAATCTAAGCAGAATATGAACTTCATTTATGGCTCATGGATGGAAAACTAAACTGCCTGTCACTTTATATGTTATTCCAGCATAAATCTGTTCAGATCCTATTTCTAATGTACCACTGAAATATGTTAAAACAACAACACTCAAAGGAAAGCTTGAACAATTGCCTTATAAGGACTTCAGTTACGTGCATAACATTCCCAGTGGACTAATCATGCTCAAAGTGATACACCTGCTGGATTAGGGCCGAGATTCTCTGTAAGAATTCCTATCAGTATCAGGAAACTTGGTTAACTTTTCCTGGGGTAAGATTCTGATTACATGCAGCACAATAGCGGGAAAGCCAGATCCTCAGCTGAGGTAAACCGGCATAGCTTTATTAACTTCAGTAGGTCTACATCCATTCGTGTAAGCTGAGAATCTAGCCCTGAGTCGCCAACATCCTTGCTTCCTACTGTCACATATGTTAGGGAAGGAGCCACGGACTAAGAGAAAGCACACTGAAGAGGCATTCACAAGTTTATGAAGCTGGGGAAGAAGTGTGCAAGAAATTGATGAACTCTCTCAAAGACTGAACCTTCATGGTAAAACCCAATCTCAATTTTCCTTATGATCTATTACCCACATTTCTGCTTACTATTTATTAATAGCTAATATCTCACTAATGATACTGATTTCACACACACAAAAACCACTTTAAACACTTCAGTGATGCAATGAGCTCCCACTCTTTTTTTTTTTCACAATAGCCGTTAATGCCTTTGTTCGTCCTGTTCTCCAGTGGATTTGATCAGTGATCTCACTTCTTACTGACTACTATTGCATTGATCTTACCTTTGCAGAAGTGATGCTAAGAAAATCAGGATTATCTATTACTTTGTGCTTCACAATCCCCAAATGAAGTAGGAAAATTATTCCTATTTACAGATGGGAGAAACTGAATTTGAGTTGCTGACAATAGGTTGCCCACAGGAAGTCCTGGCAGAAGAAGGGAATTAACCCAGATCTCCTGGCACCCAGCTCTATGCTTCAACTACAAGGCTACCTTTATTTTTTTTAAAAATGATGATGCTTCATAATATAGATGCTTCTAAATATTATTTTATTTTTTTTAATTAGTATTCAGTAAAAAGAGGCCTGTCCTTATTTACTGCCAATTCATCTCTAATTAAGGTACAGTAATTGGAAAGTGATAATGGAACTGATGTATTACTAAGTAATTGGCTGACTCAGCATGGTTTTAAAACTGGCTTTGAAAAGGAAAAAAATATATAAGCACAGTATCTAAAACATTTTGTGTGGTTTAACTTGTCACTAGTATTTAGGACAATATTGTTCCCAATTTGGAATTACAGTGAAACAATTTATTGAAGTGCCAGTTGGCTCCCATAAGGTAAATATGACCAGCACATAATAATTAGGGTAGCAGTAGCAGCATCACTGCAGTTTATTTACTCCTTAAATGAACCATTAAGGATAATCTAGTGATAGTTTTTAATTGATTTTTGTGTGTGCTGATTATCTGCGTATGCAGTTATAGCTCTTTTGCTGCCAACAAGGTGCCCCTGTGAGTAAGACATTTACAACAAAGAGGACATCGCTGTGAAGGGGAAAAAAACTTTTTAATATACAGTTTGTTCACATTCTACAGGGAATGCACATATGTTTAAGAAGAGAGGGGGAGAGTGATGCAGACAGTTAAAGACCCGTTAGTCTGATCTCAAAATAAATTGTGGAAAAAAGAATAATTACATTCATGGAAGTAAAGGGGATGTAATGCAACATGGGTTTACCAAAGGTAGATCATGGCAGATTAATCTGATTTCCTTCTTTGGAAAATAACTAATTTGTTAGATAGGGGAAGTGCAGTAGATCTAATATACTTGGATTTCAGGAAAGAATTTGACACGGTACCACATGGGAAACTAGTTAGATTGGGGGAGATGGTGAATTAGTACAAGAATTGTAAGGTAGATAAAGAACTAGCTAAAGGGAGAAGGCCGTGGGTTGTGCTGAAAGGTGAATTTTTGGACTAGAAGGAGGTTACTAGTGGAGTTCTTTAAGGATGGGCTTTAGGACCCATCTTATTCAATATTTTTATTAATGATGTTGGCACAAAAAGTATGAGTGTGCTAATGAAGTTTCCTGATGATACAAAGTTGGGAGACATTGTCAATACAGAGGAGAATCAGCATATTATACTGAAAGAACTAGATGACCTTGAAGACAGGAGTGATAGAAATGGGATGAAATTCAATAGCACAAAGTGCAAGGGCATATACTTAGGGTCCAATAAGAATTTCTCATTCAAGCTGGGGCTTATCAGTTGGAAGTTACAAGAGAGAAGATAAGATCAGAAGAGAAGAGAGAGCTGGGTGTATGGGTCAATCACAGGATGACTATAAGCCACCACTGTGATGCAGCTGTGAAATAGTCAAATATACTACTAGGATGTATTTCTAGTAGAGAGAGAGAAGTTTTGAGACCACTGTACAAGACCCTAGTATACTGTGTACAATTCTGGTCACCCATGTTCAAGAAAGATTAATTTTAACTGGAATGGGTGCAGGGAAGAGCTACTAGGATGATCAGGGGAATGGAGGGCCTATGTCTGAAAGGAAATTGGAAGAGCTTGACTTGCTTAGTCTAGTAAAAAGAAGGCTGAAAGGGGATATGATTGTTCTCTATAAATATATTAGGGAGGTAAATAGCAGGGAAAGAGAAGAGCTATTTAAGCTAAACAACAATGTTGGTACAAGAACAAATGGATATGAACCGGTCATTAACAAATTCTGGCTGGAAATTTGAAGTTTCTAAACATCAGAGGTTGTGGAACAGCCTCCCAATGCCTTACATTACTAAAAGTTCAAGCTTCAGGATTTCAACTGGCTAACGGAAGAGGTCAGGAAGGGATTTCCCTCCATGCAGTGTTTTTTTCTTAAAAATCTCCTTCCTCTGAGGCATCAAGGATGACCATGGGACATTGGATAGGAGGGCCAGGGCTCTGAAGTGTCACAGAGCTCTAGCTCTCTCTCTCTCTCAGGTCCTTGGCTGGCTGGTTCTTCCTTAAATGCTCAGGGTCTAACTAATCACTGTATGTGGGGCCAGAAAGGAATTTTCCCTCAGGTCTGATTGGCAATGACCTGGGTAGGAGGGGAGAGAGATTTCCTTCATCTTCAGCATGTGAGTGCAGGTCACTTGCCAGAATTAAAGCTCACTTAATTATTACCCTGCCATCGTGCAGACCTCTGACATTTGTGCACCTCAGTCTTTCCTATTCTCTGCCTGTGCCACATAGTCTAGTCTCCTGTGGGTTGCAATACTTTGGTCTAATTTTGGTTGTTGGGTTTAGTGTGCTGGTGGTCTGTGATATCCAGAAAATAAGATCAGACTACATTGTGGTCCTTCTAGGCTTACCCTCTTTGAAAGGGGAAAGGGTAGAGCATGAGGGATGGTAAATGCATTGAGAAATGACCCATACATAAAAAAAAAATCTTAAAATCTTATAGTGCTTCAGAAGATTTACAGAGATGGGTGGAAAACAGTAATTCCATTTCACAGAAAATTTTGAGATTTCAAAGTCTGACTTTGTTCTGATTCAAAACTAAAACCAAAATTTAAAAAAAAAACCCTATTCTCAAAAAAAAAAATCCCTTTGAAAACATCAAAAAGTCCATTTCCATAATTTCAACACGTCATGTTGAAATCTTGAAACAAAATGTTTTGATCTTTTCTGGAACAGCAAATCCTGTAATGGCGATTTTAGTTGGAATTTTCACTGCACCATTTAACCAGGAGACAGAAGGGTAAGAGGATGGTGGTTAGGAGTACCAGTGACTGACATAAAAAAAATAAATTAATAAAAAACTCCAAATGACAGATGAGGTGGCAGAGGCTCAATGTGGGACTAAGTGTGGGGGGCACGGGGGAAGCAGCAAGAGGAGGGAGCCCCTTGCCACTCCATGAGGAGATAGTCCCGGACATGGGAGCCCTTTGCCCTGGTGGCAGGGCAGCCAAATGTGGCTGTCTACCACCACTGTGAAGTGCCATGTGCACAGAGGGAGGGAGTCTTAGAGCCAGGCAGTAGCAGGTGACCAAGCTGCTCTCCTCAGTAGATAAAAAGAGGGAGGAGCTGCAGGTTCACACCAAGGTGTGAGCAGGAACAAGGGGGAGGAGGGAGCCACAGCCCAGGAAAGGGCCACCTACCCTGTGGCTTCTACAATGAAACCACTGACTGACCCTCTGTAACCACAGCTGGCAAATGGCACAGTCCCCAGTATCAATTATGAAATGTTTCCAAACACAGGAATATGTCTGTTTTATTCATTTTCCAGGACATGGTTGGGGACAGAGCTAGTGATGGTGGCTGCTGAGAGAAATGCAGCATAGGAGAGCACTGTCTTCAACCCCAGTGGGTGAGGTGAGGTGGAAGCAGTGAGCAGTCTCCCACCTGGGACCTATGATCAACCATTACATCCTTTCCAGCACTGAAGTAGTAGTGGAACAAAGTTTTGCAGGGAGCTGATATTTTCTGGGCAGCCCTTGCTGGGGGTCAGTGTCTGGCTCAGAAACAAGATCACTGATGTGATAAAGAAGTAATTGGAGCTGGGCTACCCTCCTTCTCCTGTGCTTTATCATCACCTCCTGCGTCCTAAGTGGTCAACTGTGTCCCAGGGAAATAGTCTGTACTAGAAGATCTGTCTGCCTCACACAAAATAGATGCTGCTGTCTCCTGTTCTTTATGAAATTCTGGTTGCTCTCCTCACTTCCTGCCATTCATGCTGCAGAGCTTTCAGAATCATTTCTCCGCTAAGCAAGACAAAGGTGGTCTCTTTTTCCCCACCCCAAACTGTTCCATGCTCATTCAGAGCAGCCTTGCTTGTTCCACTAACACAGCTCCGAGACAAGGGCTATGATAGGGATGATAGATGATTGTTGCTGCTTATATCTAGGAGCATCAACAGAACTCTCTCTCTCTCAGGCAACCGCTGCTTTCAAGTCCCTCTTCATCTTGCATAATGTTTGTACATGAATGCGAGGAGCCTAGGGAACAAAATGGAGGAACTAGAGTTACTGGTGCAGGAAGTGAAACCGGATATTATAGGGATAACAGAAACATGGTGGAATAGTAGTCATGACTGGAGTACAGGCATTGAAGGGTATGTGCTGTTTAGGAAAGACAGAAATAAAGGCAAAGGTGGTGGAATAGCATTGTATATCAATGATGAGGTAGACTGTAAAGAAATAAGAAGGAATGGAATGGATGAGACAGAGTCTGTCTGGGCAAAAATCACATTGGGAAAGAAAGCTACTAGAGCCTCCCCTGGGATAGTGCTAGGGGTGTGCTATAGACCACCGGGATCTGATTTAGATATGGATAGAGACCTTTTTAATGTTTTTAATGAAGTAAATACTAATGGGAATTGCGTGATCATGGGAGACTTTAACTTCCCAGATATAGACTGAAGGACAAGAGCATTTTCAACAAGTGGGTAAGTTCCAACAAAAATCCTGTTTTGTCAACATTTCTGATACCTCTAATTATTTATTTGAATATTGAATAATTTGCATGTCTGTCATGATCAATTGTTATAACACCCTATGGACAATATATTGATGTATCATCTATAGAATAGATATTTCATTTTAACCAGACCTCAAAACCAAAGCACCCACCTAAAATGCTCTGGGTCTCTTTGCAATATTCACAAGCCACACTAACACAAAATCAGATATACTTCCTCTATGCCACCATCATTACAGGTTTGATCAAAGTCAGTGGGAATCGTTCCATGGACATCAGTCAGCATTGGATTAGAGCTATATCCAACAGCCCTTAGATGGGAGTGCATGCACACAATACTTCTCAACAATGGGAGCTGGATGTATCCATCTGGGTCCATCCTATGTGTGCATCTAAAGCCAGATAAAATATAGAATGTGTAATATTACACATATATACATATATTTATAGGCCTACATTTTCAAAATCTACTAGTGATCTGAATGCCTCACTTTGAGTACCCTGAACCTGAAACACCTTAAATAAGCATGATTTCTCAGTGGTTAGCACTTTGTAAGAGAGTCGGGCCTTTTTCAACTTAGTTACCCAAATTCATTAGTCACTCTGAAGATTCAGTCCTCACTTCAGTGAAGTAGAGATGAATGTGTAACTTGCAAATGAAAGAAAGAAGAGATCTCCTTGAGACCCTCCCTGAATGAAGGAAAACAATAATTGTATTATGCTGCTACCCAGTTGGTACTCCATTTAAACTCTTCCACAAGTTGGTACTTTGTCTGGGAACAAATATTCTACATAAATAAGTAAAACAAACTTAGCAACATGGTGACAGATGTCTTAGCATAATATATTTGTCTATTGCATGATGTCAAAACAGCTGTTAAAGCAAACTAACAACTGCTCAATGTAAAATAAAGCTTTTTACCTGGGGCAGTAATTGGAAGATTATTCTGAAATTCAGCATATGTAACAAGTTATCTCAAAAAGATTTCTGCAGATACATTTTAGTTAGACTACTGTTATTGATACAGTATGAAGAAATAAAACTAACACTGCACAAGAGATATAGTCCTAATCACTATAATAGCTAGACAACAATACATGACCTTCTAAATAGAGAAGTGGGCATGTGTATGACCAGTGATGTGCAATTTGAAAATAATTATCCATGCATAGTATTAAATACTTATGTGTATGTGCGTACATGCACAAACCACAGCAACTTGGGGAAAATGTTTGAAACTTAATACGATATCAATATAAAATCATGCACGTTTTTATTCATTTTTAAAATCTGGAGTCCATAATTTTACAATACTATCAGATGCAAAAAAAAAAAAAAGTAATGGGAAGAGAAAGAAAACACCTACCTAAAATGACTACTTGTCTGTTTAATTTCTCCATTGAAATGACTGACTAACATTTTTTTGTCCTGAACACAGAAAAGGTGTGTATAATTTTATATATTAGCATCTTTGTTGAAGTCAGTCTGAGGTTATTCAGACATATCTCGTATTTGTCACTCGTAGTTTGGTACATTTCTATAAATTTAAGTCCATTGTAATATTAACACAGTATTCTGTATTTTACATTTGAGGACATTGATACCTTTAACAAATATTGTAGCCTCACAGCAATCTTGTGGTGCATAATATTCTTATTATAATGGGTCACAAAGATGTTACAGCTCTAATTTTAAGAAATGTCCTCTAATTTTGGGTACCTCACTTTTTGGTTGCCCAAAGCTATTACTATGTCAAACTGGACAACTCAAAATAGAAGGACCCAAAATTAGTATGCGTTTTTTTAAATGTTTGGCGTAGTTGACTTAACCAAATTCACATACAAAAACAGGCCAGATCCAGTAATTTAGTATGGCTCCATGGATTTAAATGGAGCAAAGCTGATTTGCATCAGCTGAGGATCTGGCCCATAATCTCTGGCAGAGTTAGAAGTAGAAATCAAGACTGCTGATTCTCATTATACCATTTGGGATTCTGCTTTCACACAGATCCCTATCAGCAAGAAATATTTTGGGGAAATTCTATGGCCTGTGTTATATGGAGGTCAGACTAGATGATCACAATGGTCCTTTCTGGCCTTGGAATCTATGAAAGTACAAGGACAAAAAAAAGTGAAATTCAGAAATCTAGTAAATAGTAGGGAATGGTTGGGAAATAGAAATCTCTTAACTCTCAAAAACAACTGAAGGATGTTATCACTAGAATAGGATGTGATGAACTCAGACTTTCATACACCTGCAGTGAAGTGTCTATTGATCCATGAACACAGCTTGATAGTTTATGGCTCATATCACTAACAACCTAAATAAAATTCCAGTTTTCCTCTAAGTTATTTGCTAAGAATATTTTTTAAACAATAGATGTTTACAGAAGTGTTGTCAATGCAAAATCAACTTCCATAAAATGAGAATGCAAGATATTACATTAGTTCTTCTCTCCTAAAGATAAGGTTTTTAAAGATTGCATAGGACTCATTAGCTGGATTGACTTGATGCACACTAACATCTACCAGTCAATATACACCTCTACCCCGATATAACACTGTCCTCGGGAGCCAAAAAATCTTACCGCGTTATAGGTGAAACCGCGTTATATTGAACTTGCTTTGATCCACCGGAGTGTGCATTCCCCCCCCCCGGAGCACTGCTTTACCGCGTTATATCCGAATTCGTGTTATATCAGGTCGTGTTATATTGAGGTAGCAGTGTATTAGTCTCAATCAGGTATCAAGAAGTCGAGAGCTAGTCAACTGCTGTTGGTGAAGCAAGAAAAACTAATTTTGTTTCCATAGACCAAGATCTGACATAGTACATGGCTAAGGATGTAATGAAGGCGTTAGAGCTACCATTGAGATATTTGTACAATGGACTTGACATAGAAGATGGCCTGTCTGGGGCACCTTGGTCAATATTCTGCAAATTGTGAAGGCATACCCTGAATGAAAACATATGCAAAGCACTTAAAGAAAATAAAGATAAGAAAGCCAGTCTAAAGCCAAAGTGAAGAGAGAGGTGAAGATTACAGATTATAAGAAAAATGGCCAAATGTATAGCCAAGAGGAAAGCGGAAAAGGTCAAGCATAACACTAAAGGAAAGCAAAAAAGCCAGTCTACAGCCAATAAGAAAAATGACTTCACCACCCATTGAGCAGTGGGGTCTGTTGTCTGGCTGGTAGGAAAAGGCATGTGGAAATAATTAAATACCAGATTTTGTCATGCTCTGGTGTGGGCATTACCCTAGTCACTCCATTCTCAAGGGGCTGGGAAAGAACATTTCCCCCTCACTGCCAGATAGGCCAAGGTGAGGTGGGAGGGTTGGGGCAAACATGAAGTGAGGGTTAGGCTACGATGTCACAACTCATTAAGGAAGCATGGGATGGATGTTCAGTGCAGCTACTCCATAGGGAAGGGATGCCGTAATCAGATAAAATGGACTGGGAAAGGATTTAAAGAAGGTATTCTTTAAAGGATAAGACATAGGAGGGTTTGGGGCTCCTATGACTGGTATGGAAGGGAGCCAACCCCTCCCCATCTTTTATAGCCCCTCCATGTTAATTGAGGGGAGGGTTGGTAAGGTCCCAGCAGTGGGTTGGCTGGGGACGAGGATGGGTAAAGAGGGAGGGCTGACAGCAGCTTCCCCACGTATATGTAAATGATTATGGAATTACCTGAACTAGACACTTATCTCTCAGGTACTCCCTGACATTAGGAATAAAGTTGCAGCCTAATTAAACCATATCCAGTGTCTCCTGTCCTTCTGGCATAGCCAGACAATGTAAAAGGACAAGCCTAAAACAGAAGGGAAGAAGAAGAAAGAAGCTGAATAGAGAGTGAGCTGAATATAAAACAAAATAATCCTTTTAGCAGAGGGAGAGTTTCGGGTCCTCTATCCTGTGCTTAAATGTAAAGTTAATAATTGCACTTTGGATTTTTCAGTAATAATTGATGTTGTCAGGTGAGAGCTTCAAAAGTGTAAATGGTCCATGATTTGGGAAAGATATTTCTGAAAGTAAAAGGGACATGTGCTGGAAAGAAATGTATAAAGTAATAACACTTTAGGTCCCACTACTACATTCAGCAGCAGTGCTTATTATCTGTGCATCTTTTTGGTTATTACTAGAGCTGGTTGAAATATTTAAACATTTTCAGAGAAAATACATTGCTGCTGTTCTTAAACCAGCTGATAGAGCTAGTCAGTTCAACAGCTTTTAATGAAAAATTCTCACCATTTTTGTTGCCAGTTTTTAGTTATTACTACTATTAATAAGCAGTTACTCCTGTTGCAACCATATATGCCACCCATGCTCCTTGCTGCACTACAACACAACCTATGCAACCAGTCTTTTAACCTATTGTAGTACTAGGTTTGGATTCTCCCTTTGGGATTCTCCCATTCATGTAACCCGAGGCATATTTCTTTTGTAAGAAACATCAGTATTCAGATAAAACCAGGTTTGTAACCTGCTGGTTTAATTAAATAAAGAAAGGTAGCTAACCCTTAGCTAATCAGTGAAATATGTTTCCATGAAAGCTCGATTTGCATCTCCATAATTTAAGCCTCTCATTCTTGTGCTCACCTGATCCCTTAGCTAACAATGCTGCCATGGTGGGTGAGGTAATATCTTTTATTGGACCAACTTCTGTTGAAGAGAGAGACAAGCTTTTGAGCCACACAGAGCTGTTTTTGAAATTGATCCAATAAAAAAATATTACCTCACCCACCTTGTCTTTCTAATATCCTGGGACTGACATGGCTACAGCTGCACTGCATACAATGCATGCCACAACATTCTGCCCCCTGTACTGAATTCTCCAGCTTGATTTATGGTTCACAGTTTAATTTGTTTATTGTTGTTGGTTATAACATAAGATTCAATATCTGCATGATTCATCTCCAGAGTTATCTATATCACTGAGGTCATTCTGACATTTTTAGTATTATTTGTATTACAGTAGCCCCTACAGGGCTTACTTGAAATTGGGATTCTAACCTCTGAGAGACAGTCCTTGCTCTGAAAAGCTTAAAATCCAAAAGGATAAGAAACAGAGGCACAAAGAGATGAAGTGGATTCACACAGCAGCTTAAGGAGAGAACTAGAAAGAAACCCCAGGTCTCCTTGACTACCAGTCCAGAGTCCTAGCTACTAGACTATGTTACCTCACATCAACACAACCTTTGAAATTAGATTTTCATGTTGAGTAAGGCCATGTGGAGAGTGTTAATGAGCTACTACTGCATCACCCACTCTGACACCTAGGAGGATATTTTAGGTGTGATATTTATGGATGAAACGTGATAAAGATGATTATTTACACAGGGATTTTTTTCTCTGATAATCATACTACTGCAGATTTCAGATGGGCAGATCAGGCACTAAACTAAAAAACACTATACAAATACCTGACAATTGGAGGGAGATGACAGGGTATTTCCTACCTGACATTTTTTGTCCCCTACCTAGGGTTGCCACCTTTGAGGTACAGGTTTGTTTACCTGCCGCGTCTGCAGGTTAGGCCGATCACGGCTCCCACTGGCCGGGGTTCGCCGTCCCAGGCCAACAGGAAGCGGTGGCAGCCAGCACATCCCTCGGCCCGCATGGCTTCCCGCAGCCCACGTTGGCCTGGGACGGCGAACCGCAGCCAGTGGGAGCCACGATCTGCCGAACCTGCCGATGCAGCAGGTAAACAAACTGGCCCGGCCCGCCAGGGGGCTTACCCTGGCGAGCCGTGTGCCGAAGGTTGCCGATCCCTGTACTAAAGTGACTGGCTTAAGGTGGCACAATAAAATCTGTGGCAGGGAAGAAAACTGACCTCAGGTATCACAAGTCCCAAGCTTTTGCAGAACCACTGGATCATCCCTTTACTATAGCTGAAAGAAAAAGCAGTAAGAATATATTTTGTCATTAAAGCAAACAGCTGTGACTTTCAACACACACAGGGAGCAGATCTTCTCACAAAGATGGCACCACTTTTTACAGTCACTTTTCAGACTAGAACCACACTTTAAAATCATCATTACAGTGAAAGCCATTTAAGAGTCAACATTAACTAAACAATGCCATATAGTTAACACTGATAGCAGTGTTCCCTCTAATGTTTTCCACCCATGTGTGGAATGAATTTTATGTGCACCATATTGAGGTCATGTGCAGCTGTGTGCCGCCAGTAGAAAGAAAAAACCTAGATATAATATATATTTTTTAAAAGTTACCATAGGGATAATTACTCCAGCCAGGACAGGTTAGGCATTGTAGAACTCACTACTCAAAGAATTACATTTAAGCATAAGAGAGAAGTAAAAATTATGAAATGCATAAACCTGTCAAAAAACTAAAACAACCCACTTTGAAAGAATTGTCAAGTAACAAAAACAATAATAATACAAGGATGTGTTGGGAGGTGAGTGTGAAAGACAGAGTGTGTGTGTGTAAGAGAGAGACAGAGACACACAGTGTGTGTGTGTGTGTGTGAGAGAGAGAGAGAGAGATGTACTGCACCTTTAAGTAGATTGGCACTCAGCAGTCTGAAGCCTGCTTGCTCACACACAGCAACAGCTGCCAGCAAGCTCCCTCCATCCTGAGACCTGTCGTGTCCCCACCCCACTCTGTGGAGATACGGTACAGGAGAGAGGGGAGGGGGATGCCCTGACATCAGCGCGGCTTCCCCCCACCCCAGTGTACACAGCAAGCAGGAGGCTCCCAGGAGCAGCTGGCCGGGGCTCCAAGGCAAAGGGCAGGAGCAGCACGGCAGTGGGGGGGGAGGGACACCTGAAGTGCACTGCACTTGATAGCCTTCTGGGTGGCCACCTGGCCGCGCAACTTAGAGGGAACTTAGACTGATTGATAGCTTCTATTCCATACAGCACAGAGTTGGGGGAAATTGTAGCCACTGTGCAACTGCCTGCTTAAAAAATATTGTCTTTTAAATGATGTCCATTCTAAGTCATTCTTCATTTTACTGCTGAAGATACAGATGTAAGTGAAATTGACTAAAGCAAAACTCCCTGTTATAATGTAAATGAAGACATAAGATGCACTTTTATTATGCTATGTTATTAATTAGTTTATCATGTTTGCTTTGTGGGAAAACTGAACCAGCTCCTAAATGGCATCACTCAAATTCTATAAGAAATTGTATTGATCCAGACCAATGTTTCATGCTATTGAACTGCATTTGTGCCTTATATAATTAAAGCTTCTTTAGATGCTGGACACATCTTCAAAGCCAATATAATTTACTTTCTAAATGAGTATTGATTTGATAATTTGTTTACTTAAGCGAAGCGATGTAAACAATATTACAGGCATTGTAATCCTTTTTGTGCAGCCAAAAGAGACTGAACTGGATAAACATCAAATGGCTCAGCATGTAGGTGTGACTGGAGATCTCAACTTAAGAAAGTTACCCAACCTATCTGACTTACCTCCATCCATAGCTGGACAGGAATTTTCCAACAAAAAGTTTTTTCTTTGGGTAATACTGATTGTTAAAATGTAAGTATTGTGTTGAAACATGATTTTTTCAACAAACTTTGGCCAAAACACATTCAAGGATCTGACATAAACTTGCCCTGTTTCCTGTCGGCTCACATGGTGGGTTGCTGGGGAGACACATTTTCCAGGGTTGGTGGCAAAATGAAAAAATTCAGAATTTTCTTTCTGTGGAAAATTTTGAAATGTCACGTTTTTGTTCCAAGTTATAAACTCATAGGGCTGGAAGGGACCTCAAGAGGTCTTCTAGTCCAGTCCCCTGCACTGCAGGCAGGACTAAATATTATCTAGGCCATCTCTGACAAATGATTGTCTAACCTGTTCTTCAAAATCTCCAATGACAGAGATTCCACAACCTCTCTGGGCAATTTATTCCAGTGCTTAACCACCCTGACAGTTAAGAAGATTTTCCTACCATCCAACCTAAACTGCCCTTACTGCAATGTAAGTCCATTGCTTTTTGTCTTATCCTCAGAGGTTGAAGAGAACATTTTTTGCCCTCCTTCTTGTAACAATCGTTTATGTACTTGAAAACTGTGTCATGTCCCCACTCAGTCTCCTCTTCTCCAAATTAAACAAATCCAATTTTTTCAATCTTCCCTCATAGGTCATGTTTTCTAGACCTTTAATCATTTTTGTTGCTCTTCTCTGGACTTTCTCCAGATCTTTCCCAAAGTGTGGTGCCCAGAACGGGACACAATACTCCAGTTGAGGCCTAATCAACATGGAGTAGAGTGGAAAAATTACTTCTTGTGTATCACTTACAACATTCCTGCTAATACATCCCAGAATGATGTTTGCTTTTTTTTTTTACAACAGTGTTACACTGTTGACTCGTATTTAGCTTATGACCCACTATGACCCCCAGATCCCTTTCCACACTACTCCTTCCTAGGCAGTCATTTCCCATTTTGTATGTGTGCAACTGATTGCCCCTTTCTAAGTGGAATACTTTGCATTTGTCCTTATTGAATTTGATCCTATTTACTTCAGTCCACATCTCCAGCTAGTCCAGATCATTTTGAATTTTAATCCTGTCCTCCAAAATACTTTCTAACCCCTCCCAGCTTGGTGTCATGCACAAACTTTATAAGTGTACTCTCTATGCCATTATCTAAATCATTGATGAATATATGGAACAGAACCAGACCCAGACCTGATCCCTGCAGGACCCCATGTGATATTCCCTTCCAGCTTCACTTTGAACCACTGATAACTACTCTCTGGGAATGGTTTTCCAACCAGTTATGCACCCACTTTATAGTAACGCTCTCTAGGTCGTATTTCCCTAGTTTGTTTATGAGAATCAGAATGAAAAGTTTTAAAATGTTGGAATTTTCCAAATTCAACCAGCTATGCATCCACTTTTAATGTACATGGGTAATGTCATTACAAAGTGCTCCAAAAATGGCAATCCTACAAACAGCAGGATTCAGAAAATAGAACTTGCAGGTATCTGCAAATTAGTTGTGGGATAATCACAAATCCCAGTGGTGTGCTGTGACATTTTTAGTCAGGCATGCAATTTTACAATTGCATGCAAAATGGCATCCTCTACGCGTGTTCAAGGCCCAGATGGAATTATCTGATAGGCACAGCAAGTCTTCAGGCATGCAATGCATGCACTGCATACACTCATGGCACACCATTGACAAAACTACATTTGGGTGAACTTTGCCTATCTCCAATCTGTGACTGACTCTCCAATTCATGTAGGTCTGACATTCCCGTAAATTAGAAGTAAAAACTAATTCAATCTAAAGACTATTTATAGAGAGAGTGGGATTTTCAGAAGTGCTCAGTATATCATCTAACTTTGTTCTCATTGGAGTAAATGATAAAACTCCCTTTGAATTGAAAATTCCAAACATATAGCCTAGTCTTCCTGGATTACTGTTTGTGATATCAAGGAAGAGTAGCCACATACTGCAGAAATTGTCCTGACAATATGCAATTGAATGTATTTCTCCATCTTGGCTTGGTCTATATAATAACTTATACAGTGATCTAATTCTGTTAAAAATCAAAAGATTAGATCCTGTGCTGATTTGACACTCTATGATTTATGGCAATTGGCTTGTACAGGCTCTAAATCAGCTCAGATTTCTGCTGACATTGCTTTATTTTACAGTACCTAAAGTCCACATTAAGAGCCAAATTGTGCCCTGACTTACTGGACGGTAGAAAAAGAGAAAGGAAATATCTATCCCTAAACTGTTTTGAAAGATTTAAAAATTCCATAATGCTTTAGGTTCATTAACCGAAACTTATTCGGCATATCACAGTAGCTGGTCTCACTAACTATCATGGTACTAACAAGAACCATATCTGCATAAAAATGAACAATTCCAGGATAGCTTTTTTCTAGTGCATGAGATATCAAAAGGTTTATTTTCAATGTCAAATGACCATCATAGCTCTCTCCACTTAGAGTTATGCAGCAAACACTCACATACATGCTTAATTTTATGCACATGAATAGGCCCATATTGAAGTAAATGGGACTGTTCACATGCATGAAGTTAAGCATGTGTGAGAGCGTTTGCAGCATTGGAGCTTTAGGGACATCTATCACCCGTCCATGGCTTTCCATGGGTGAAATGCAGGCAAACATTGACCCCCAACCCCTACACAAGAGATTCATGTGTAAATATGCATACACAAATCTGTGTATCTAATTTGCAAACCCAAATGCCAGATCAGGACATACAGTGGGAATCATTGCCCATGCAATTGACTAGTTACATGTCTAACTGGCCAATTGCAA
Source organism: Terrapene triunguis (assembly GCF_002925995.2). Lineage (NCBI taxonomy): Eukaryota > Metazoa > Chordata > Testudines > Emydidae > Terrapene > Terrapene triunguis. The sequence goes on from NW_020664530.1 coordinate 15,726,248, forward strand.
ATGCAATTACAGAAAAATACACAAGAAAATTATGTGTTTAAAATGTTTATAAATGCATTTATGCATGCATTTGAGAGTGCAATTTTGAAATACCAGTTCTTCATTTCATTCTTACAGCATAATAGATAAGTGACAGAATAGAGTAAGATATCTCATTTAGGGTTAGTGCAAAGGAGCAACTGGGAATGTTATTTGCTCATTTCTAACAGTAATTCACTACACATGGGGGAATAAGAATTATTATTAATTTGGCAGTTGAAGACATGCAGCATACGTTCAGCTCCCAACAGTGTCTTGTTCATTGTTCAGCAACTGAAGATATAAAGGTGGAAGATTTTTGAATCACGATATGTAGCATCTCTTTGGTTAAAACTCTATTTACTGGAGAAGACTTTTTCAGGCCAAAATTATAGTCAAAGTGTATATTGCTCACTATGACTTGTTCTATTGTCTGTATGATGACAAAGAAGAGAATACCCATGGCCATACTCAATTACACCATTGGTAAAGTATGCCAAGAGGCAGGTGTGTGCTCTGCAGTCACAAATGTTGAACATTGTATTGGCAAAAAGTTGCAAATTAGTTTTCTTGTATGCAAAGGCTATCTGGTGAAGTAGGCTAAGAACAGGACTAGAACTAACAGATCTTGAATTGTTTCTGTCAATGAATAGCTATAATAATGCCATGTACTTATATAACAGTTTTCAAACATTATTCAGTTAGGCACAGGTGGGTGTTATCTCCATTTTACATATCAGAGAACTGAAGATGTGAGAAGTTCAAGGTACATAGCAGGTCATTATCAGCAGAGTGATTAAAACTCAGATCTTCTGCTTTCCATGTGGATGCTTAATCCACTATCCTACAATATCTGTAACTGTTTAATAATCTGCAAAATGTGGTTAATAATATTTACATATCAGCAGTTGTGGACACTTTCAAACCTTTAGATTTCATTTCCTTAATTTAACAGATGATTAAACTGAGAAACATAAGCTAGGTGTCATCTCCAAGGTCACAAGAAGTCAGCATCAGAACTGGGGTACTTTTGCACCCTATTACTTTTGTACTTCCCCGACCAGTCATTTAGAGGCAGCTTTGCAAAAGTATTTAGGAGCCTAAAAAAAGCAGATAGACAGATAATGAGATTTTCAAAAAGATCCTAAACAGGTTAGGCACCTAACTCCTATTGAAATCAATGCGAGTAATGAACCCAACTTATTTAGGCACTTCTCAAAATCCCACTAGGTGCCTAATCTGCATCACTAGTTACCTGAATACCTTTGAAGATCTGGCCCTTATTTACTTTCTTTGAGCCTCAGTTCCAGAGCTGCCAACACAATTGTATTTGCATGCACAAATGAGGTAGCTAGTCTTATCTCATTTGCAGGTACCACTGAAGTTACATGGGCAACACAAAGATTTTTGAGCAGCCAAAAACCGAGTGATTCAAAAAGTCTAACATTTATTATATCCTCAGCTTTTGAAAGCCGGGTTATGAATACCTGGTCATAAGAGCACAAAAGCCCTCCACATAAACTATATTATTCCTCTGCCACATAATGAGCTTGCTAGACTATACAGTGCATCCACAATAACATTAAACACTATAAATCAAAATCCTAAGAAGTCATGAAGATCTATGAACATTTGAAATTCCCATTAGATTCCATGGGAGCTTCAGGTGCTAAGCACCTGTCAAGATTTGGCCAGGTGCAGGGGAGAGCTTGGGGACTACTCTCTGAGCAGCCAATATTATCTCATGACAAAATTATTTTCCTACATTTGTTTAGAATTCAGAAATTTACGATACCCAGTTTTAAATGGTATCTTCAGAGCTTGGTGATGTGCATTGACCTTGTCACAGTTTGGCAGGCAAGAACAGAAGAATTAGATCTAATGTGACAAGACTCCATTACTTCTATACTCCGAGCACTTGACAAGCAGCTGCAAGAAGAGCTGTAGAACCATTTTCATCCAAATCCAAATGCCAGTAAAGGAACGATACTACTATTTAAACAGAACTTAAATATTTCAAATTCACAGAGCAGCTTCATAAAAATGAATCATGACTATTACCACCCCTAAGGGAGCTTAATAAGCTTTGATTGCTTTTTTTCCTGGGGTGAAGAAGAAAAGATCAAAATAGAGATTTCTCTCCATCAGACACACAGAGAAATTGTTCTTTGACCCTTAATAATGATTCTGACAGCTATTTAATGTCAGTGACTGGGAGATGTGCACTGGGAGTTTATCTAAAATGTTTGACAAGAGCTCTTTGTTTGTGTTGGATTTTTTTGGGGGGGTCAGAGGGTCATGAGAAGAGGGCGGGTACACAAGAGTAAAATTTTTGCACTCAATATTACGTTATAAAATGGGCAGGACTGGGGAAGTTGCATTAATTGGCCTACAGGGAACGTGACTGGAGATGTTAACAAACCATAACTACCAGCTTAGAAAGGGAGGAAGCAGGCTTCAGAGCTGGGATGGCCTGACGGGGATCTTATGTCAGAGGCAGAGAAGACGTAGGCTATCCAGCAACCCTGAACATGCAACGCTGTTTTCTTAGTGTTCATTTATCTATAAGTCAAACCCCAGGAAAGGAAGTGAGTTTGACTTTGTGCAGGATGCCTTAGATCAGGGGAAAAGCCACCTGCTCACAAGGAGGTTAAGACACAAGAGCAGGAGTGAAAAAGTGGAGGGTTCTGCTCCTGGCACTGCTACATACTCACTGTACAGCTTTAACAAGTTGCTTCAGGTAAAATTTGCAAAAGCACTGAAATGACTTAGGTACTCAAGTCCCACTTTCAAAAGCTCTATATGCACTTAGGAGCCTCAGTCTCATGGAAAGTCAACGGACTGAGGCTCTTAACTGCATAACTCACTTTTCAAAATGGGTCTTAGGCACCCAAGCAACTTGGGGCTTGTCTATACAGCAATTTAGTGTGAGGAAAGCTGGCGTGTAAGTCTATATCACTGTAGCCTGGTGAACATTAAGTCTCCATGTGGACCCTGATGCCACACTGTTGGATGTTTGTTGACATCATTGAGTATACAGGATACCATCAGACATTAAATTATCCATAAATACCTTTATTAAATCCAAAGGCCAAATTATATTTATATAGTTGCTCTAAACATGTCTGAAAGCTTAATCAATAAGCAATTACTACACCCACAATAACATTCATCAATATTTGATCAGAATACTCACAAAAGAATCAATTCCAGGTATAACCCTCTCATCCTGGCTTGCTCCAGCATGGCCATATAGGATCTGAAAAGACCGCTAGCAAGCCTGGTTCTTTTATACTGCACAACATACAAGTGAAGTCATATTAACTGTTACTGTTTTACTGGTTTAGACTGACCCTTTGTAAACATGCCATCATTGTAAGATAACACTGATATGTGAAAGGTTATTATCAGTTTATCACAACTTTGCTTTGTCTGCTAGAACCAGTTTGTTACCATCTCCTATAAAACTGTCTCTTTCCTGGAAGCCATCTTTTTATCTCATTAGCCATGTTCCAAGCTTAGCATCATCCCAAAGCTTATCTTGCTAGATGATGCCACATTTCCTCTAGCTTTTGAACCTATTATTTTCGAGGCCTTACTACATTTGCTAACTACCTACATTTTACATAAGTTGCAAAGCTCGCATACTGTCTTAATCATGCTAAACGTTAACCCTCTATATATCTATTTAATCCTAGACATGCACTGAAAGTGCCATAGAGTGCTTTGATCTTCTGTGGCTTCAAGCTAGAGTAGGTCAAAGCGCCTCATTGAACTTTTAGTGTGCAGCAGCAGGGTCCACTTGGCCAGTTAGTGCCCACCAGGCTAGAGCACTGTAGTTTACACCCCAGATTGCTGCACACTAAATTGCTGTATAGACATGCCCACAGGCACTCTTGAAAATGTTGTCCTGAATCCTTCTGTCTCTCAATTTCCACAATTGTAAAATGGGGCTAACCAACATTACCCTATCTCAGAGTCATGTTGTCAAGCTATAGTCATTAATGGAAGCTTGTATGGAACTGCAAAGTCAAAACAAAACACTTGACCTTATCAAAATTAAATATTTTGTAATATTTCATTTTTCATCACATTCTGAGATTTGGACTTTCGTCCCCGATTCAGAGTGAAACAAAATTTTGTCAATTACCGTGGTACAGAAATTTCATATTTCAGCCTATTTTACCTTTAACTTTCTGTTTACAATGCTAAAGTGAGAAATGTTCCCAGTTAATCTTTCTAAATATAAAACTTAACTTGACAGTGGACAGGCTGCTTCTACAGTGCTGCAACATGGGGTGGGTAGGTGAGGGAGAAGTGTAGAAAGCCCTCTGAAGTTTGGATGCTTGCAGTCACCAACACTTCATGCTTTGAGAAATGTCAAAAGAAAACTCTACATTTCTGCTCCAATCTGGCCACCATAGTCTGCAGTCCTTCAAAACTGACTTCTGCTTTATTACAGTATTTCACTTTCACATGAGAAACTACTTTGCAAGCAGCCAAACAATTTAAACAAGTAAATGTCAGCAGACAAACCATTTCAGAAGCACTGTTAAGTGTGACAATCAAGCCAGGGGGAGATGTATGTGAGGGGGAATTAGTACAGACTTTAGGGCCTACGTTTTCAAAATTGACTGGGGATTTTAGATGTCCAACCTGAGCCACCTTCAAGTGGCCTGATTTTCAGAGTGGGGATGCTCAACACTTTGGAAAATAAGGACCTTTCAAGGTTACAACATGTAATTAGGCTAGGAAACTCCTTGCCATGGGATGGCATTATGGGCAACATCATAGCAAGATCGAAAGACAGACTGGATGTTTATATGGATAAAAAGAATATCCAGAGTTATAATCATTAATGCTAACAAATGAGTATTGGAAGGGAGATAAAACCTCATGTTTCAGGGCTTAAACCACAATCCAAGTATAAGAGATCAGGGTGAGACTGTCAAGGGGGTGAAATTACCTCATATATCACTGTAATGCGGTTTCTTGAATCTTCTTCTGAAGCATCTGATGTTGGACACTGTCAGAGAAAGGATACTGGACCAGATGTACCACAGATGAGCAATAGACTATGTGACTCAAATTAGGCACCTAAATCCCTAGTCACTTTTGAAAATGTAGGGCATGATTGGATGGGGCAGGAGTCCCGGGGGGGCAGTCAGGAATGAGAGGGGGGTTGGATAGGGTGGTGGGGGGCAGTCAGGGGACAGGGAGAAGGGATGGTTTGATGGGACAGCGGTCCCAGGATGGCAGTCAGGAATGAGAGGGGGGTTGGATGGGGGGGCAGACAGGGGCAGGGGTTCCGGGGTCTGTCAGGGGACAGGGAACAGAGGGGTTGGATGGGGCAGAAGTCCCGGGGGGGGCCGTCAGGGGGTGAGAAGCCGGAAAGGTTGGATAGGGGGCAGGACTGGGCTACGCCTGGCTGTTTGGGGAGGCACAGCCTCCCCTAACCGGCCCTCCATACAATTTTGGAAACCCGATGTGGCCCTCAGGCCAAAAAGTTTGCCTGCCCCTGGTTTAGAGAGAGTTTAGCAAAATATGCAGCACTCAAAATCACTACCGGTAGTTACTATTAAAAATTTAGGCCTAACTTGTTTTTGCTGCTAAACACTCTAGCACAATGGCTCTCAACCTTTGCAGACTACTGAACCCCTTTCAGGAGTCTGAATTGTCTTGCGTACCCGCACTTAAAAACTACTTGCTTAAATAATCAGAAATAAAAATACAAAAGTGTCACAACACACTATTACTGAAAATTGCTCATTTTTACAATAAATCATTTGGAATATAAATATTGTACTTCCATTTCAGTATAAAGTACAGTAAAAGTTTTGTTATCCAGTATGTTGGGGGAATGGGGGCTGCCAGTTAGTCAAAAATTCCAGTTAACTAAGAGTTATACTTACCAATGGAGGGAGGGAGGGAGTTTGGGTGCGGGAGGGGGCTCAAGGCTAGGTGTTGGGGCATGGGAGGGGATGTGGGGCGTGGGATCAGGGCAGGGGGTTGGGGCATGGGAGGGGGCTCATGGCAGGGGGTTGGGGTGTGGGAGGGGTTTCGGGGTACCAGATCCAGGTGGTGCTCACCTCAGGTATCTCCCTGAAAGCAGTGATATGTCCCTGTTGCTCCTAGGAAAAGGTTCGGCCAGGTGGCTCTGTGCGCTGCCCCCACCCGCAGCCGCCGCCCCCGCAGTTCCCATTGGCTACAGTACCTGGCCAATGGGAGCTGCGGAGCCAATGCTCAGGGTGGGGCGGGGGCAGCGCACAGAGCCCCCGTAGACGATCCTCCACCTAGAAGCAGCAGAGACATGTTGCTGCTTGTGGGGAGCCGCCCAAAGTGAGCACCACCTGGATCTAGCACCCCAAAATGCCGGTTTCTAGAGCTTTTCAGTTGATAAAGTGCTGGATAACACAGCTTTTACTCTATATAGAGCAGTATAAACAAGTCATTGTATGAAATTTTAGTTTGTACTTACTTCGCTAGTGCTTTTTATGTAGCCTGTTGTAAAACTAGGCAAATACCTAGATGAGCTGATGTATCCCTGGAAGACCGCTGCATACTCCCAAGGGTACGTGTACCCCTGGTTGAGAACTACTGCTCTAGGAGATTTTTTTTATGCTCATTTAAAATAGTGCAGAAACTTACATATTTATGTGAATACACTACGATTTAATTTTAATGTATGTTTTATATTACTGAATTAAAAGTAAGGAACTCACTTGGCATTCACTGCTTTTAAAAAAAATTTACTCCAAACTTTTTTTCTTTCATTATATTTTTAAATAATAGTTGCATGGAGCTATTGTTTAAACACAAGACACTTCAATGTGTGAGTTACGGGGTAATCATTCACACTGTATGCATATAATGGAACTTGACCTGTGGCCTTGTACCTCATAAGAAATAAGATGTGCATTACATTGTAGCATAACTCTCGCCTTGTCATATCTATGGAGGATTGTGAGAGACTGAATTTAAATACATTCTCTTGCCCAATACCATAATGACAGGTGAAATATAACTGGATGAAAATACGTAACGAGAACAGTGATCTGGCTTCGTCTGATGTGTTGGTGGGCTAGTGACATTTTGCATTGCAGATGGTGTAGGGGAAAGGAGAGAAATGAGAAGGGTTAGGTGGAGTTAGGAAAGAAATTGGAATGTCAAACACAGTTCTCAAGTGAACAGTAATTTACTTGTGAAAACACAAAAATGCAGGTGTTAAAAATAACCACCACTTAAAATGCACACAGTACAATTCTCTTGCTGAATGTGTATTACAAACAAGACCTGAAAAATACCACCTGAAAACTAGAACCTCTGCTCCCTTTACATCACCTAAGCATCATTATAAATCAAATGTCTTTTCATAAACATAACTAACAGGAACGAGCCTGGGTGGAAAGCGGATGGAGCCTTCGCTTTACCTCCTCCTCTTGGCCCAGAGAATGGTCATCCTATTATGTGTTTCCCATTTTGACAGAAAAGCAAGGTGATAGTCAGATCGTACTAAACTGCAGGATGTATGTCAGTATGCCAACAGTGAGGGGACAAAAATATAAAAAAACACCTGGAGACGATAAAATGAATCAGGATGTACATTGTGACATAGTTTGCCAAGACTGCTACTTACAAGTGACTTGATTGGTAATAGTCTTTTAGCTCTAGTTTATAGTTCTTATACCGTGCTTATGGGCATGATATAAGAACCTAAATAGGTTGAATTTTTATGTGATGGCTGTCCACTGACATTTTTAATTAAACTGACAGGCCATGTCTACACTGGTGTCAGTGTGTAGAGTAAGGTCTTGGCTACACTTGCAAGTTAAAGCACATTAAATCAGCCCCGGGCACCCTAACTCCTGAGGTGTCCACACTGGCAAGGCACTTAGAGCACCTGGACTCTGCAGCTGGTAATCCACCTCCACAAGAAGCATAAAGCTTGCTGTGCCCTGACTGAAACGCCCGGGTGTCAGTGTGGACAATGTGTTGCATTACCGCGCTGTCAATGGCCTCCAGAAACATCCCATAATCCCTTGAAGTCAAGTGGCCACTCTTGTCATTGTTTTTAACTCTGCTGCAGGCATGGGGATATCCCCTTTCAAAGTTCCGTTTCTGACAGCTGGCATGCTTATCTGCTCCGGGACAAAGCAAACCATTACTGTGGAATGCTGCTGTTGCCGTGGCAGGCGTTTGTGTGTGTGTGGGTGTGTGTGGAGGAGGGCTGATGTTGGGGTTTCCCCTTGCCGCTGTCTGAACTTACAAGACAGCATGCTGACACACTCTCTGCCTCCCAAAACAACTGTCTCTCCCCCCACATACACACAACACACTCCCTGTCACACTCCATCCCCCCATTTGAAAAGCATGCTGCAGCCACTTGCACTCTGGGATAGCTACCACAATGCACTGCTCTCTGTGGCACTGCAAGAGCTGCTCATGTGGCCACGCCACTGCACTTGCAGCTGACAGTGTAAATACACGGCAGCGCTTTCCCTGCTGCGATCTCCGAGGGCTGGTTTAACTCCCAGAGCTCTACATCTGCAAGTGTAGCCATGGTCTAACTACATGCTGCAGTGAAAAGCAGTCTGCATCCATGCTGTGATGGGTAGCTATATGTGGCAGTGAATGGCTCCAGCAGAAGGAAGACAGAGGGGAAAGGGTCTGGCAACAGGACACTACACTGCTGAAAATAGCGGTTTAAACACAGAAGGCACTGCTTGGGTGTGTAGCTAGCCATGCAGGGTACATATTATAAGGTTCTGGCATGTTTTTACTTGCCTAAGTAGTGTCTCACCATCTACACTGCTAATATTTATACTCTTGCTAGGGAGGCATGTAGTGTACATATTCTGCACACCATCAGAAGGGTAGACAGCTATAGTCTCTGTCCATTTTCTAATGGGCAAATGTCCACATCACTAAGCCACCACTACAGAGCAACCTTATTAGGAAGTTGAGCAGAGGGCAAAGGCTGAATGGTCTGAAGAGTGAATTGCTCTCTGAACCCTAAAGAATGGCCCCTCCAGCACAGAGTTGGTTGTTTACAAAAATTCAAGGCAAAGACTTTCAAGAGGCTAATGATTTTTGATGCCTCAATTATGGGGGCTCAACTCTTGACTCCTTAGAGTAGTGAGATTTTTTTTTGATAGAAAATGGTTAACCTGCCCTAACCAGAAAGCTCAGATAATGTACTAACAGCATGCACAGTAGCCAGGTGCATAAAATTGAATTCTTTGCCACTGATTCTTTTGTTATATTTCCAGAAATAAAGAGGGAAAACAAGATAGGTAGCAATAGCTGGGAGACAAGAAGGCTGGGCGTGGAAGGATTCTTCATTCTTGCTGAAAAAATGATACACTGTAGTCTAATATTATATTGCTATACTAAAAATATTTATGGAGAGTGCTCCTAGAATCTTGGAGATTTCAGAAGAATTTGGTTTGGTTTCATATGCCAGTTAGAATTTTAGTGTTTAAGGGAGTTTCTGGCAACCTCCATAACAAGTGTGTTAGAATCCTCCAATGACATATTAGCTATAGTCTTGAATAAAGTTTATGGTAAAATGCAGGGACTCAAACTGCACTTTAAAGTTGCTTATTCCAATAGACTAGAACTTCATCTAAATAAATTCTGCCAACCTCTGGCTCATTTTTTTCAGTTATAGCACAAAATGGCCTGATTCCAAGCAATTCAGTCTAGTACCAGAATCAAGAACTTTTTCAGCTGTCTCCCTCTCAAAATCCAAATCAAAGACACAAGCAGACTATACTTCCCCTCCTTACAAACCCATCATGTTACTTTGTAGTCTAATCATGTTACATATGGCCTCATCAGAAATCATTAAACAGACAGTAATTAAAAGGATCCTGAACAGAATTAAGCAGCAATATGGAGGAAGGGTGTAGATAGCAAAGGACTGTATAATTTCATGGTGCTTTTATGTACATTCTCAAATCACGACTTAATGTTTTTACATCGTATGCTTATTCAGATGATGCCAGGATGAACATTAGGATAACAGCATTGGGTATAATTGTGGGGAAGATTTCCCAACTATGTCAACCTGTGCATACCATGTTCACACAATCACACATCAGCTAGATGTTCTGAGTAAAAATACATCAGGAAATACCAGGAAAGATCTAGATAAAACTCATCTTATTTACATAAAATACAGTGTCATGGAAATATTTATATTTGTTTATAATGTGTATATAACTATGTTTTCCCCCCCAAATCTTGCAAGATTTCCTTCTGCTCACTCCCCTCACAACTGATTACTGAAATTTTGTAACATTTTACTCAATTATTCTTTTAAATACATTATTTTAGAATCATAAATAATGTAAGAAATGATTTCCTAATCTGTTGTCCTATTTAGATTTTCTTTCCCCTCCTCAACCAACTGTATAATTCTACCTCTGAAAACAGATTTAGATGCAATCCTGTTTACAAACCATTTGTAGTCTCTTTCTGTGACTGGATGATTAGTCAAGCTTTGCTGTCACATGATGGGCACAAGATAATACACTGAGATAATACACTGAACAGAATAAACTCAAATCAAGCTCATTTAAAATTTAAATGCTTAAATATTTGCTGAGAGCAAAGTTCAGAGTGCACATTCTATGCTAATATTCCAAATATATATTGTGTTGATAAGCTACATCCATCATCTGATCAGGGAAGAGAAACACTGTCACATGACTTACATAATCAGAAAACCAACATGGAGTAAAAATTTAAAGTTCAAATAACTATTTACAACTAGGGCTGGCTGGAAAACAAGAATCCCATTTGATGAAAAAAATTGAAGTTTTGGGATTTCTTTTCATTCCAATGTGGGAAAAAAAAAACAGATTTTGAATTCTTTTTGCACACAAAAATTTGAGATTTAGAGAGAGCCCCCGGAATAGTCAGTAGCTATAGAGTCAATCTCTTTCATTCTCTCCTCTTGGAGCTGTTCCACTTTGTATAAGTAATCAAATCCTCATTGGGCCAGAATGAATAACTGTGAATAAAATGTATTTCTGTTCACTAACATTTTACAAAAAAGAAAAAGGGGAGCAATTTGTTGAATAAGTTATTCACTATGAACTATTTATTAGGCTCTCCCTGACAGACATGACAACCAATAATAACATGTCTGAATTGCCTATGCAACTAAGGGCAGAATTTGGCTCATAATAGTTAATAGAAAGTTTGAAATTCCCACATGATGTGCTTCTCTAGTCTTGTCATATATCCACTGGTGTAGTCTGATAACTTGAATAAAAGTTCTTTTATTCTGAGACAAATGCACAATTCATGTTGAGTGATGTCCTAAATTAGGCTTTGTGAAATTACCCATGGTAGGAAGGCCATGCACATTCATAAGTGTTCACAGGATCAGGTACTTATATTTCAAGGGCTTGATCCAAAACCCACTGAAGATCATGGAAAGACATACATTGACTTCAATGGGCTTTGGATCAGGACTAACCACAACATTGATAGAGACAAGGTGGATGAGGTAATATCTTTATTGGACCAACTTCTACTGGTGAAAGAGACAAGCTTGTGAGATCCACAGGGCTCTTCTTCAGCAACAGCAGTTGGTCCAGTAAAAGATATTTCCTTACCCGCCTTGTCTCTCTCGCACAGCCTGGGACCAACACGATTACAACAACAGTACAATAAACAAGGCTTGTAAGTTTTCATTTGGGGAATAAAACATAAGATGTCAGTGGAGCAATATATTAAATAACAGTTCAGTTCCTATCTTGCCAAAAAAAAATAGTAGGACTTGGAAATCTTTTGGGTCTGGGGAGGAACAGATGCACATTGCTAACAACAAAAACATACATAACATTCATAGTATCGTTGAACAATGTGAAGTGTTACTTGTTATTTTGTAATCAAAGGAACAGAAATAAATTACAGCCAAAGATCTCTAACACAGTGTAAACATTAATAAGCAAACACGGAGAGGAAAGAAAATATTACACATGCTATATAGTTGTTTTAAAAAAAACTGGGAGTCAGAAGCATTGAATTAAAAATAAATAAAAGGGCAAAGCTAATTCATGGACTACTCTTTGATAAATACTATAATTGTTTATCAGTGGGTTGGTGTCTAGTAGGACTCTGATTGGAAACAGCTTAAAACAGCTCCCTCAAACAAAAATGAAAGTTCAGGAAATTGCTGCAATTTTGATATACACATTATGTTCATCATGCAAATTCCATTCTCAGAGTGCGAAAATCACATGAAGAATTGAATTTTTTTTAAAGAAGTACAAGCTCCAAATCATATAAGATTTGAATTGCAATAATAAGAATAAGTCCTTTGATTCTTCAAAATCAAAAGCAGAAGGGGTGAGTTTGTGGGTACTTCACAAAGAGAGCCTAGAATTTCACTGTGTAATCTGGTAAGCAGGTAAGATGTTCCACAAAGTTTCTGAATACAATCTTTCTCTGGGGTTAGCAAAGTAATAGGATCATATCACATCTAGAAGCACAATAGAGGACTTTAAGGTAGGTTTTGCCACCTGTGTTCTGAATGTGATACAGCATGATTTTTTGCCATTACTGTAAATTGGCTCGATTTACAGCACCTTTTGTGCCTCAGGGCGTGTCTACACTACAAACTTTTGCAGACACAAGTTATATTAGAATAAAGCCATCACAATTAGCATATTGCTTGTTTGAATGCACACTTGGCTCCTTTCATTGACGCTGAATGCACTCACCAAAAGTGCTTGTTTCAATGCACAGTGCACCATGAGTAGGTATCCCAGTGTGCAACTCACCACCGTACAGCATGCTGCTTTTTAGGAAGTTTAGGCAATGGTATGGGGCAGAAACAAGTCATGCAGGGGTGACTGGGACTGCAGGGTCAAGTTCCAATCATGCTACTTTCTCCACCCCATAACGTCAATTCTGTCCCATAATTTTCACACCTATTTTGAAAATTCCACAAAGCCATGCAGGACTTGTCACTGTCCACCATCTCTGACAGAATCATGGACCCTGCACAGCTCTGCACGATAGTCATGGGTATTGCACGCAATCCTCCAGTATTTGCAGAGCCACAAGAACAGCCACATGGAACATGACAATTTCCTGGAGCGCAGATTGCTATGAGGCATAGCAAGAACCAATTCAAGATTGTTGGTAGCATTCACAGATCAGCTACATATGGTGGAGTCCTGCTTCTGGGCCTGAGAAACTAGCACTGACTGATAGAATCCTGGAAAGCTTGGAATGATGGGCAGTGGCTGCAGAACTTTCAGATGTGCAAAGCCACATTCCTGGATCTGTGTGCTGAGTTTGCACCAGTCCTACAGTGCAAGGACACCAGAATGAGAGCCTCTCACTGACAGTGGGAGAAGAGAGTGGCAATTGCACTGTGGAAATTTGCAACACTGGATTGTTACTAGTCAGTGGGAAATCATTTTGGAGTTGGAAAATCCACTGTAGGGGCTGTGCAGATCTATTAATCATCTCCTGCTATGTAGCTCTGTGACTCTCAGCAATTTGCAGGACATAATGGATGGATTTTCAGCAATGTGGTTCCTGAATTGTGGTGGAGCAATAGATGTCATGCATATGCCTACTTTGGCACCAGACCACATTGCCATAGAGTACATCAACTGAAAGTGCTACCTTTCTATTGTTACAAAAACACTGGTAGATCACCAAGGATGCTTCACTGATATCAGTGTTGGCTGGTCAGGAAAGGTGCATGACACTCACATCTTTAAGAACACAGGACTGTTCAGAAAGCTACAAGCAGGGACTTTCTCTCCCTACTGACAATTATCATTGGTGATATTAAAATACCAATAGTGGTCCTAGGGGACTCAGCCTACCCTTTATACCCATTGGTTCATAAAGATGTACACCAGCCACCTCGACAGCACCAAGGAAAGATTCAGCTACCAGCTCAGCAGGTGGAGAATAACAGTTGAACTTATTGTTGGTAGATTGCTGAGACGCTGTCATTCTTTACTCACAAGATTGGACCTCAGTGAGAAAAATATCCCAATGGTTATAGCTGCCTGCTGTATCCTGCATAATGACTGTGAAGCAGAGGAGGAAAAGTTGCTGCCGGGGTGAAGGGAAGAGGTGGAGTGGCTGTCTGCCAAGTCTGCACAGCCAGTCACAAGGTTGTATCAGAAGAGCTCAGTACGGAGGTCTTGAATAAGCACTTTAACAGCGAGCCACAGTAATGCGTTGTGGTGGACTGTGCTTTACCGGGGCCTGTTAGGAACTTTGTGGTGCTTGGTGTACATCTATGAATATAACACTGACAATGTACCTATTAATTTTGTAGTGCTTACTGTACATTTATGATTATTACACTGTTTGTCACTGATCCTGTGAGTTGTGTTACAGTGTACAATAACAAGTAAGTGGGTGCTTTCACTATTGCCAGGTATTCTGAAGCCTATACTGGGACCTAATAAAGATTAATTATTTTCCTACCAGAGTTTTATTCAGTAACAAAAACACTTCAAAAGTTCTGTGCAAGTTAAAAGCAAATATATTAAAAACTTAATACATTTATGGGACACAGTTTAAAGAAGGGGATGGAACATTTGCATCCATTTTAGTTATACACACATCAACCACGGTTCTTCCAAGTCAGTATATATGAAGCTGTAGTTGTCTTTAATTGCCCCTGGTGTGGAGAGGCAGGGGTAGGGATGCAGCCCATGATGCCATGTTAAGGTGGGACATAGAGAGATGCTGCAGTGGAGTTCTCCGTGGACTGCAAAGGGAAGTGAGCCCTGAACTCCTGAACCTGGAAGTCCACAAGATTCTTGCAGCATCTGTGCATGCTGCCAGAGAAGCCCCATTTTGTCCTGTTGCATCTCCCTCTCCTTTTCCTGAACCTTTCTCCTATCTGTCTGTCCTCTCAATACAGTCTGCAGTATTCATCCTCCAGACCCTCTGCTCATGGTCTGATGTAGCACTGGCTTGCAGGATCTCACTGAGCATGTCATCCAAAGTCCTCTTCTTTCTCCTTCTAATCTGGTTTAGGCATACTACAGGTGTGGAGAGGGAACCCCTCAAGGCTGCAATGACAGCAGCTACAGATAAAACACACAGAGGTACCGTTGTCAATACAGTCACAATTGAAAGTGAAAATTAAGGTTCAGAACTCCTTTTCCTTGCTCCCCTAAAGTATTAAACAAGACATGACTTTTGAAACTTCTGCTTCAGAATGTGCTTGTACAACACCTCTCACAGCACAAGCCATGGTGAGTATGACCCACTAGGGTTAAGGGAAATGAAGAGAGAATTGCTCTGTTACATGAAGCTATGAGTATAGGGCAATGGCGCTGAATACTGGCACCATTTTCCATAGGCAGTGGTGATTTTGGCTGGTGTCTCGCTCCTGAGGGTAACAAAGGCACAGAGACCATGGCTGCAACTGGCATCCTGAAGCTGCCCACCTATGTGGGTAGTCTGTGTGCTGCAATGGTGCCTGCTGAAATTATCGCTGACTGGTGTGGGAAAGTGTCCCACTGCGAGGAAGAAATAAAACTGCCATCCCTAGAAAGCTATGCGAGAGAATTTCAGAGTACTTCCATGAAAGTTTCATTGAGATCTCACAGGAGGATTCAAGGGTCATACCCGTGTACATAAGCAAACTACTCTGCATAGTCCCCAACCCCACCCCACCCCACCCCCGTTGCCTAACGCTACCTCTCTTTGTTGTACTACTACCTCTTCTAGTACAAGTAAATTAATAAATAGTTGATAGCCATGTCCCTGTTAATTCGGGGGTGTCATTGTTACATCATTGTAATGGGAAATAAAATTACGCATTTACCCAAGGTTCCTTCCCCAGCATCAGGCTCAGCCGTGTTCAACTGCTATGATTGACTGGACCATGGTGGAGTCTCAAACACATCCTGGTTTAAGACATAGCTGAATCCCCCAGTCATGTCCTCCTCCTCGTATTCACTGATCATACCAGAGGCCTGTGACTCGGGCTTCTCAGAAGTATCCATCACAGACTGAAGTTACAATCTTTGCCCAAGCAGGTTTCACACATATAGTCAGTTCCCTGTTCCCTTAGTTGAAGGATCCACCTGTCTCAGATTTCATGAGCTCTGGCCTCCTGTGTTCCTCAGTGATGGATGCCAAAATGGCTCTGTTTCTGATTATATTTTCCAAAGTCCATTGTCTCTGTTCCCAGAGCCAAAAAGACTTCATCCCTCCCTCCCTATTGTCATCGTTAAGTGGACATCTCCACCAGTTGCTTGTTTGATAGCTTTGTTCACCTTCTGTGTACATGTACTTCCACTGTTTCTGGCTTCGCCTTGCTCAATTTACACTGGAGACACAGTCAAGCAGGTGAAACAATATTTCTTTGTCTGGGACAGGTAGAGTTTATGAACTGCTTGCCAAACACCTTTTCAGAACATATTTCCAGTACACATCTATAATTCCTTATACATCACCCAATAATTTTAATGTTACCAGTTTGCATATGATACCTTACAAGATAGTGTGTAGATACAGGTTATGACAACAGTGAGTTAGGGCAATGAATGTGTCAGGCCTGATGCAAGTTATAGTATGGTATGCCCTCTGCAAGTTGGCATTGAGAGACTCCCTGGGTCACAATCACGAGAGCCCAAGGAGCAACTCTGCCTCAAGCACTGACTCAAATCAGCTATATCAAAATGCTGATGTTATCTGTGAAACTTGAACCTACACCGTCTTACGTCTTTCTCTGGCTCCTTAAACTTTGCCTTCCTGGAACACTGGGTACAAATAGGTCTATGGGAGTCCAACTTAAACGTAAGTTGGTGAAAATTAGATCTCTTTCCACTACCTTGTACATTACTCCTGAATTTGAAATCATGGTAATGAAACCAGTGGGGAATTTAAAAATAAATATGTGAATACTTTCTCTGGGAGCCTTTGTTATCCACTCTTCTTTTTTTTTGAAGGAAGGAGAGGATTTTGTTTTTAGTGCCAGGAAGATTTAAATTGATATTAATATTCAAAATGTAGACAGTTTTGTTTTGCTACTGTGTGGAATTCCTTTAAAAAAAAAAAAAAGATGGTCCCAACTTGCAGGGTTACTTGTATTTTCAAAGTCTGAGGGGCGTATACTTTCCCCTCCCATCAACCCCCTTTAACATTAATCAAAGTTAGATGGATGCACTGTAGGCAGTCACTGGTTTAAACTTGAGCATTCTAGTAATTTTCAAATTGGTGAAATTGCCTGGAAGGGAAGAAAATCTGGTTGGCTTTGAAAAGTTTTCCAGTCAGTAAATGTCAGACTCTGTAAGCCACACATTTGGCTCTGCCACAACTGCAGACTGTGGGAGCCCTGAAAAATGCAACAATTGTGGGGTTTCCACAGCCTTGCACAAAATCTAGCTGAATGTCACCAGGCTTTGCCATAATGCATATGATACAGCTTTGTAAAGCCAGGGTTTCAGTTTGGATTTGCATTTCAGTGGATTTTTTTCTTGACAAAAAACAAACCTTAAGAAGTTTCCATTCTTTATTATTTTGTTGGGTACGGTGGGTTTTTTTTTTTTCCTTTCTCCTCTCTCTCTCTCTCTGTCTCTCTATTTCTCTGCTGTTTTCCCTCCCGGCACTTGCATCTCTGCTGCAGAGCAAGCTTTTTCCTCCTACAGTGGATCTTGTTGTTCAGAGATAAGCAGAGATGTTCCTGTAAGGCAGGAAAAATAAATGTTTCTAGTGGATGAGGTCTATTATCTGCCAAATGGCCCTTGAAAATTAATGAGAAGTCCTCACACTGGATCATTTTCCTTAAATGTAAAATCATCTATAGAATTTTTATATCTGTTCAAACATAAATTTGATTTTATGACCTGAATTCTTTTCAGGTCCTTGAATTAAGGTTACACAAGATTTCATTGCTGCTTTTCCCACTGTAGTAAATTGTCACTTTAGCCTTAAAAAAAAAAAAAATCAGGGTTTTTATCTGTATTGCAGTAAACTACTGTAAGTTATTTCCTTTACTTTCAGTATGTAGCACAGTAACAATAGAGTGTGATGGCTTGTGTATCTTCCTCAGGATCAGTGGAGATGCATGGACTACTCTAAATAATTGTCAAGCTGGTTTCATGAACAGGCATGCTTTTCACTGTCACATAAGCGTTATTCAACTGCATCTGACTGGAGCAACAATGAAATTTAGTTACCAAATAAGCTAACAGTAGGTGAGTTTTCCTTATGGAAACACCTGACAATTCTAGCTAGCATCTGTTTCCTGTTCAAAGACAGCACCTGTCATACCTAAAAGTAGTGTTGTTACTATGCATTCAGACAAAACAAAAGTGATGGGTCATCTTAGCCTCATTAACCTGGTAAAAGATTGTATTTACTCTCATTATATGAAAATAGTGCTCTGATCACAAGGTTCCTCCAACTTACGGTGCACCTCTTCTTGCCTTCTTCCCTAAAGCTCTCCAAACCCTAACTTAATGATGAAAGACTCTTGTCTTAAAACTCTCACATTCAGACTGAGGGCACTAGAAGAAAGTGTACATTACGCCAGTGTGCACCCTAGGCCATCATCACTAAAACATGATAATTCAGAAGAAAGCGGCACAGGAGTGGCAGCATTTTTCTCATCCATTTGGGCTCAGCTATGCTTGCAGATACATTTGAGAGGGTGGAGCCAGGACCTGACCCATATCTCACTCCTTTCTCCCAACTTGCAAAAGGAGGCGCCCAAACCTCCTGCCCTCCCGCCCAAAGCTTGGGACCATGATGCAGAAAATCCATACAGACTAGTGGGTGTGGGGGTCTTGCTCCCCAGTGCGTCCCTCTGCAGCTGTGGAGGAGCATGGGAAAACTCATATGAAGTGAGGTTGAAAATATGGGGATTGTTTACCTTAGAAAGGAGACAAATAATAGGAAACATAATAAAGTATATAATGAATGGCATCAGGAAGATAGGGCGAACAGAAGCTGCCAAGCTATCTTTCTCATAACACAAGAACAAGAGGTCATGCAATGAAATTAAAAGGGAGGAAGATCCAAATTTGATAAGAAATCCTTTTTGCACATACCATGTGGTGCTCATTGCCACAAGATGTCTTTAAGAATTTAGCAAGATTCAAAACAAGACTGGACATGGACAAATCTGAGGAACTGTCCCAGACTGAGGTATCATTAGAGGAGGCTTTGGAACAAACTGATAAATTGAACAGCAATAAGTCACCAGGACCAGATGGTATTCACCCAAGAGTTCTGAAGGAACTCAAATGTGAAATTACAGAACTACTAACTGTAGATCTTGGAGTCATTGTGGATAGTTCTCTGAAAACATCCACTCAATGTGCAGCGGCAGTCAAAAAGTGAAGAGAATGCTGGGAATAATTAAGAAAGGGATATATAATATACACAAAATATCATGTTGCTCCTATATAAATCCATGGTACGCCCACATCTTGAATACTGTGTGCAGATGTGGTCGCCCCATCTCAAAAAAGATATATTGGAATTGGAAAAGGGCAACAAAAGAATGATTAGAGGTATGGAATGGCTTCCATATGAGGAGAGATTAATAGGACTGGGACTTTTCAGCTTGGAAAAGAGACAGCTAAGGGAAGATATGATTGAGGTCTACAAAATCATGACTGGTGTAGAGAAAGTAGATAAGGAAGTGTTGTTCACTACTTCTCATAGCACAATAATTAGGGGTCACCAAATGAAATTAATAGACAGGAGGTTTAAAACAAATAAAACACACGCACAGTCAACCTGTGGAACTCTTTGCCAGAGGATATTGTGAAGGCCAAGACCATAACAGGGTTCAAAAAAGAACTAGATAAATTCATGGAGGATAGGTCCATCAATGGCTATTAGCCAGGATGGGCAGGAATGGTGTCCTTAGCCTTTATTTGCCAGAAGCTGGGAATGAATGACAGAGAATGGATCACTTGATGATTACCGGTTCTGTTCATTCCCTCTGGGGTACCTGGCACTGGTCACTGTCAGAAGACAGAATACAGGGCTAGATGGACCTTTGGTCTGACTCAGTAGGGCCATTCTTATTTTCTGATGGTCTTATGGATATGAAGAAAATCCAGAGTTATTATATTTAATGCTAATTTAAATTTGGAAGATATACTGAACTGCACACTTTTAAAGTAGTGTACCCTGCTCACACAGACTGTAGCCAGGTGTGGTACTGCAGGTGAGCCCCACTTTACTTTCCCCTAACTGGACTTCAATAAATCTGCTTGCACAAATCAGGGCAATGAGAAACCAAAACAAACTAATCAAAGAAATGTCTCCTTTAATGAAGCTCCAGGGAAGGAACACTCAAAATAATGGTTCACAGGCCCTTACCTCAGGATCCCAGATCAGAGCTCCCAAACTTAAAGTCCAAAACAAAGTGTTTATCTCAGGTCAGGCTAACCTTCCAGAGCTGGAGAAGGATCTCACATGCCCACACAAATGCCCCTGGCAAACTGGACAGCTTCTAGTCTCCTCCCTTCTGCTCAGCTAGCTTCCTGTTTAAAATAGGTCAGTCCTAGGGCAGAACGAGGCATCCTCTTGATTATATGAGCTCCTGGCTGACCCTTAAAGGGATAGTTCATTCCTTCCCAGTGCTTCCAGCTTTAAACCAGTCTCGAGGTTTTAGAAGAAAACTTAATCTGAAAGTCTGATTATCCCATATCCATCTAAAGCCTGCACCTTCCTCTGAAGAATCTGGTGTGTGCTACAGTCAGAGATAGCATACTTGACTAGATGGATCACTGGTCTGTTCCAGTATGGCATTCCTTATGTTTCCTATGTGTACAGCCAGGCCTTAATAGGTATCCAAGTATTTTGGAGTGAGTAAGAGCAAGCCTCCCAGCCTGGGTCAACAGGCTCACGTTAGCAGGGCTTCAGGTTGCATTCTAAAAATAGCTGTTGTGACAAAGTTCTGTCCTTGACTCCATGGGTCCTGCGTTTCCTGACAGATTTTGCTAACCTCAGAGGCTCACTGTGACCCTCCACATAGCCCTTCTCTCTCTAGAGGCAAGGGTCACAGTCTACTGAGCCATTTTCATCATAAGCCAGCAAGGGAGGTGAGGAGAAACAACCCTCCCTCACACAGTCTCTGTTGTCTTCCAGTATCAGTGATTAATCAGGGAGGGGAGGGGGGGAGCCCGGGCCCACCCTCTACTCCAGGCTCCAGCCCAGGGACCCTAAAATTAGCAGCTATGGAAGCTGACTTTTTGGAAATAGGATGTGTACAATTCCCTGGGTTACTTCCCCACAGCAGCCCCCACTCAATATCTTCTTCACAATTACCTCAGGGTCTCCTTCCTTGCACCTAATATGGATTCATACTACTTCGCTCCTCCAACAGCACAGCTCACTCCTGACACCCACACCGCACTGACTAACTGGGAGGCTTTTGATTAGTTCCAGCCAGTCCTTGATTGGCTTCAGGTGTCCCAATCAATCTAGCTATCTCCACTGCCTTCTAGAAGGATCTTAATTGGCCCCTAACAGGTGTCTTGATTAACCTGGAGCAACTGCCATTTGGTTACCATGGTACCAGGGATTTGTTTAGCCTGGGGCTAACATACCTGTTACTCACTACTTTACTGTAGCCATCTGGCCTTGACCCATCACACTGTATAGACAGCAATTTAAAGTTGCAACTCAGGTTGGAAGCCTTCAGAGAGGGCAAAAATCATTCCAATGGAAAATTCCCAATCAGCTCCAAAAAGAATAAAAATAATGAATAGGAAAGAAAAAGTCAAAACATTAAATTACAGGGGGATAAAGTATCTGTTGCAAGATTTTGTAAATGCAAAGTAAAGCATGATTAAATTACATAATTCACAGTCAATCTGGTACCTCTGATTCTAGAACAATCATGAGCACCACATTTTGCTTAGATATACACATTTGTGATCAAAGCCCAACACAAAGCGTCATGTCAAAAAATATTGTGACCTGTAGTGCAGCTGTGCTGGCAAGGTCTGAATCCTGTGCCTACAACAGCACATTTTAGGTGTGTGAGAAAGTACTTGCTGTGCAAAATGCAATCACTCTGAATTCTTCCGCAGTTCTAATTTTCTCAGCAGGTATGAATATCAGTCAGTGCTTCATCAAGAAATGCTTTGGTTTAGGCTCAAAATGGGGGAGGGGGAAACAGCCTAAGTGTGATTCACAGTTTTATATATGCCCAGACAATGTTTTCTTACTATCTTACTTTATAGGTAGTGTATATGTGTGCATTGCCCAACAAACAAATAATTACAGTTAGATATGGGAAAACATAGCATATTTATACGTCATCAATCACGTGAAATGTTGTGCACTCTGATATGCTGCATGTATTGTCTCTGTTTCTTGCTATGCAAATAAGGTATTTGCTACCTACTTTTTATTATTTTAAATCATCAACTAGACCCATTTTCTCCTAAAAACCAACTGATTATGTTAGTGAAATGCAAATATTTCTGCCTCAAGTTCATTTAACCAAAGAACTAGGAGAAGATATCTTGAGTATAACCACAGCTCCCAGTCTGTGGTCCCTTTCATTATGGAATATACATTAATCCTAAACTTCATTTTGCAGCTCAGTCACATCGATTACCTTGAGAGGCTATAAACCAGAAAATGGTAACCAGGGAAAACCCAGCTGAGATACAATAACAACCAGTTCAAACTTTCACCTGGCAAACCTTGATATGAAGCTCAAAACATTTCAGCTTCACTTCCCCTTTCTTTCCCACTTCCCCCAATATTTGTGTGCATCTCACACTGCCTGGGTCTGCTTGAGACCAAAAGAAAATATGAAAATACCTCAGAAAGGCTTTTCTTGAAATATAAACATCCTGACTAGAAGCTGGGAATCTTGTGGGGAAACTTGGCATTATAAAAGAGACAAAATACATCAAATTAACTATTTAGTGGAAATGATTTGTGCAGCTTTAGATGCTCAGAAAAGATGCCATTTCCCCCATCAGTAATCACAAGCAGATTCAGGGGAAGCAGTTCAGTTGTATTTGCATAGGAACTTATTTCCTCAAAAGATCCTGTAAGTTCTTTTCTTTAAGGTATGGCCAGAAAAGATATTGTAAAATATCATCATATTGGAGAGCTCAGAGAAGGATCCTCCCACCACCACCTTCAATTGACTAGCATCTAAAATTTGCCTGTTGTGTTGCTAAGCAACCTGTTCATAGTCAGAGACAGAGAAATGCAACTGTAGGTCAGGAGGACCCTTATCCTTAACCATCTTCCATTTTTACTGGACAAACACAAAACTGACCTGAATCCTCCATTCCCCCTACTATTTAAATCTCAAAGGAATATCTTCACCAATGATCATGTCCTAAGAATAACCGACAATAGTAATTCAAACATAATGAAGACAGGGAAACATGTATGCACTATTCATTCCCTGCACATAGTGTAGCGCCAGGTAACTTTGCCAAGTCCTTTAAGCTTTACTTATTACCCAATTAGGAAATATAACTCCTTCCTGGCTTGACAGAATTTCTCCTCACAGAACTTAAATAAAGACAAAAAGCTATTCTGTGTCAACCATATTTTTCTCTCTGTGGCCTAGATGTGACTTGAGCTATATGTGCCTTCAGGAAAGCAAGGGGGTGGGGGGAAGAACCTCCCCCTCACACCTCTGGGGGGGAATACCTGACAGAAACAGAGGAACACATCTACAAATGACAGATAGGGACAGATTTTTCTCCTGCTCTTGGCAAAGCTGAGAAGTGGACTGGGAAAGAGGCAGAGCATCATGAGTTCTGCCCTGCCTTCTCCTGCCCCTGGAATGCCTCTCTCCCCCCCCACCCCCCACGCAACTTACCCCATATGTGGAAAAGACAAAGCAGATGACATAGTGCTGGATAAGCCAGCTTTCTACTACCAGAGGAATGCCCCCTTTATCAGGGGATCCCCAGCTAACCCTTTAAGGGCCACTTTCTTTCTGGTTTGCACTGCTGAGATGGCACAGAGTAGATGAAGGCATGACCAAGAACCTGGCCCATTGTATTTAAATCCTATCAAGCGGATCCTGAAAACACATTTTAGACAGAATTCATTATTTGGTCATTACTGTCAGAAGCTGAGTAAAAAACTAATATTTATTTCTTCATCAAGTCTCACAAAATTGTACCCGGAAAAAAAATCAAGTTGACTTTCGATGTATGGGTGCTTAGTGATAACTAATAATGTATTGCAATGGTGGAAGTCACTCATGGATAACACAAGGGTCAAGATGAATGTAAAGAACTGAAAAAATACAAGGCAATGCATCTAGGCAAAAACAACACAAAACAAACAATGGCGAAGCCATACTTGGAAAGCAATTATATGATGAGAACTAGAAGTGATGAGGCTAGATTGTGCTGTTAGGCAAAGCCCTGAGTAAGCAATGGTACATAAGCCACACCACCCCAGCAGTGGCTTTGAGAGTCACTGTGTCTTAGAGACACCTCTCTGAGATGAAATTACCTATCTGTTTTCCCCTTGCTCTTATAGGACAGGAGTGGTAGTTTGCTGCTGGTCTATACTACCAGGGAAGTATAACTCCTCCCTCTGGTCCATCCGCATTGCCTGGCACACTGTACGGCACAAGTCCCAGCTTTCTTCTCACCTCTACAAACCCACCAGTTCCAGGGGAGAGTAAGTGGGCAGCCCATGCAGAGGTGTAAGGGGTGTTTTCACTGCCCCATGTCGACATGTAGCACAAGCCACAATCATAGGCCTGGGCTATACCTACAACTAAAAATTCACACCCCTGAGAGATGTAATTAAACTGACCCAAGCTTCAGTGTAGCCAGCACTAAGTTGACAGAAGAATTCTTCTGTGTACCTAGCTACTGCCTCTCCGAGAGGTGGATTTACTAAAGCAATGGAAGATGCCCTTCCATCACTGTAATAAGTGTCTATGCTACAGCGCTATAGTGGTGCAGCTGCACCGCTGTAGCATTTATAAGGTAGACATACCCATAGTCACACCTAGTGTACAGAAAATAATTTCTCAGCTCATACAGCTATATGGCTGTAAAAAACCCACACTATGATTTGGGGCTGTGTATGTTAAGGCATCACAACAGAGATCAAGATACAGATAGGAAACACTATATGGCACTGGTAAAGCTGCACCTAAACACTGTATACAGCTCTGGGCAAGGGTGAGGTCACCATTTTGAAATTTGTGTATCATTTGCAATTATATTGTCCAACCTGCTCTCTCTTCCTGGAGAGACAGACGTCGCAGCAGGGTCTGGTGGTATCAGAGGAAAATGCTTTGAAAATGCCACCATTTGGTGAATTCTGGTGCATTTCAAAGAACAACAAAACACTCTTCAAAAGTATAGTTGTGAGTCAGGGACTAAAGTCACCCTCACTGAGAAGAATTAACAACACTTAGATAAGAGGTTGGACTCCTTTGGAGGCAAGGAGATCTCTCTCCCACCCCTCATCACTTCGCTTTGATCCATGAGTATTTGAAGTGAGTGGAACCTCATTATTTTACCACACATTCGTTCTGATCACATTTTTAAAATTATAATTTTTAATTCTCATGGGGAAAAAACAAACAATCAAGACTTACCACATTACTGATTGCTAAAAAAATATATAACCATCTTAAATCCATTCACCAATGCCACCACATCACATGCACAGCTAGATTCTCCTTCCCATTCCCTTCCCTCAGGGCCCAATCAAAACTCCAGGTGACTTCAGTGAGCTTTGAATCAGACCTTCAAAGCTTCCCTTCTCCTCATCACCTGATATCTTCCATCACCTAGGCCTCGGGTTAAAAATTAGATCAACCTAGCTATGTCACTTGGGGTTGTGAAAAATGTCACACCCTACTGTAGAGGGGTGGTCACCCCGCTCCTGCCCTGAAGAGCTTAAAGCAGCCCTGGAGCGAGCTGTGGTGGAGAAATGCTAGGCTGATTGGGGGAAGCAGCCACAGGTGGGGCCATGCCCCAATCAGGCCACAGCTGGCCCTATAAGAGGGCTGAGGGCCCAAGACTGAAACAGACACTCTCTCTAGCTTCAGAAAGAGAAGGACCTGGCTGCCTGGGAAGCTGAGAAGGGTATCTAGGATGGAGCAATTGCTGGGGAAGGGCAGAGGGAGCTGGGGAGCTCCAGCCTAGCAAAGCCCCAGGCTGCAGGCCAAGCTAAGGGCCCACAAAAGGGTACTAGGACTGCAGAGGCAGCCGGTCCAACCCCCCTTGCCGATGATGAGTGGTTTACAACTGCAGTCTGCCCCAGGGAGCAGGGGCTAGATGATGACTGGCAGTAGCCACTGAGGCAAGGTGGGGATAGTGGCTTGGGGGTTCCCCTGGGAGGGGAGACCCAGAGCAAGGGGGTACTGTGGTGGGCAGAACCCCTGGGCAAAGGGTACTGGGGTCTGGGAGGGACACGGGGCAAGTGGCAGGCGAGACACCGGCTTGCAGAGGGTGCTCTGGGCTGGAAAGAGGTAATTCCCTGGATGATCAGCAGGAGGCGCCGTGCCCGTGAGTCATCGACCTACCACACATACGTACAATACTTAGGCTGACTTAACCCGCAGTGTAGATGAAGCTAAGTCAATGAAAGAATTCTTGCATCAACCTAGTTACCACCTCTCAGCGAAGTAGATTAATTACATTGACAGAAAAACCCTTTCTGTCATTGTAGGGAGAATCTACACTACAGCATTACAGTGGCATAGCTGCAGCACCGTAGCTGTAGTGTAGACATAATCTCAATGATGTGCTGCAAGAATATTTTAACAAGAGGCTCCCAAAGAAATTTCCCCCTGTCGTCTGAGGTAAATATCAGAAAATAACCAAGGGAGCACTTTCTAGAAGATAGGAAGGGGCAACAGATGGGAGAATGTACTTGTTTTCCCATTTCAGCAAAAACACTTTCCAAAACAGTAACCCGGGAAGAAGATAGTTTAGTTGCCAAATTATGCTAATACCAACCAAATGTGCTAGACAAAATTATTCTTTGTTTCTGAAAAATACACTGAGTAGAATGCAACATAGGCTAATGTTCAGGTTGTGTTATTTAGGGGGATGGTGTGTGTGTGTACACACAGATCTATCTTCAGTCAGGGAACCTTTTTTTTTATTTAATACCTAACATTTTGTGGAATCTGGTTCATTCCAAAGGCAAAGAAAAACACTCTTGAGAAGTATTTTTATTAGCGCCAGGAATAAGTCATCTGAGGTAAGGATGATTTGACAGTATACAGAGAGGGGTGAATTCTATCAGAGGCAGGGAAACCATGTGATAAAATTTCATTATCCTTGCATTCAATACTAAGGTGAACTGTAACCCGAAACCAAACAAAATCAATCATTTTCGCAAAGCCCCTCTGTTTGCTAAACATCTAGGCAGAGTAGATGTGTCTATGAAAATACAGTCTGCTCCTGAAGTCTTCTCCTTCAGTTTGAATCATGACTAGGTGTCAGGGGAAAGCTCATTCAAACCCTGCAATACATGTAGGCTAGATAGGAAGGAGAGAGAGAAAAGTGGGCGGGGGGGGGGGACACTGGAAGGGAGCTCAGTAGTTCATCTATTCCAGTCCCCTGCACTGAGGCAGGACTAAGTATCAACTAGAGACCATCCCTGACAGGTGTTTGACTAACATGTTCTTAAAAAACTCCAAGGACAGAGATTCTGCAACCTCCCTAGGTAATTTGTTCCAGTGCTTAACTACCCTTACAGTTAGGAAGTTTTCCTAATGCATAACCTAAATCTCCCTTGCAGCAATTTAAGCCTATTATTTGATCTCCTGTCCTCAGTGGATGATGTGAACAATTTATCACCATCCACTTTATAACAACCTTTTACATACTTGAAGACCGTTATCATGTCTCTCCTCAGTCTTCTCTTCTCCAGACTAAACAAACCCAATTTTTTCAATCTTTTCTCATAGGTCATGTTTTCTAGACCTTTATTCATTTTTGTTGCTCTTCTCTGAACTTTCTCCAATTTGTCCACATCTTTCCCAAAGCATAGTGCCCAGAACTGGACTCAGTACTCCACCTGAGGCCTGATCAGTGCTGAGAAGAGCGGAAGAATTACTTCTCGTGTCTTGCTAATAACACTCCCACTAATACATCCCAGAATGATGTTTGCTTTTTTTGCAACTCTATTACATTGTTGGCTCATATTTACTTTGTGATCCACTGTGACTCCCAGATTCTTTTCCGCAGTACTCCTCCCCAAGCAGTCATAGTAATTTCATTCCCTTCAGTATACTGCCTACCTCAGAACTGACCTCACAAGCTGGAAACCTCATATCATGCTCAAACATCCACAAGTGCATTTCTAAAATATGCAGCCATATTAACAGCAAGGTGAATTTCAATAACAAGGCAAAAGCACCTATTTAAACAAAACTATTTCATTCTGCTCCATTACACAAACACACCATGTTATTATGCATGAGATGTTTGGCTGATTATCATCTAGTGCAAGAAGAGACTACCATATGGCCACAATGTATACAAAAGCATGCAGCATTCTCCCCAATACTTAAATGATGGGTTCCCGATATATTAAATGCCCATTAACTTCCCTCATTCAAAAAAATGGTGTTGCAAAAGATGACTCATTTTTGTGCAGACTGAGTGAATAAGCTTGTAAATTGTTGTTTTTTAAAAGCTGGAACTAGTTCCAACTCTGTGTATGCATGACTTATTCCTTTACTGCTAAATTATGACAATATTTGTATGTAAAGTACAGCTATACTCATTAGAGTCTAATAGTCTGATGTGGAAAAGCTTTCAGGAACAAGGTATTATTTAGTCTGAGCTGGCAAGAATGTGTCATTTTTACGATAGAAAATACCATGAAGTTAGTCTAAGATTGCATCCTGTATGTTTCAATGCATTCTTGCTCTGCGTTTGAATAAACGATATGGGGATTTACCATGAACAAATAGGTATTTAATATGTTTTGTACTTTAAAGACTTTGCTCACTCTACTCAACAGAAGGCACAATAGCTGGGGGATAGTTCTTTCCTCTTGAAATTAATATGAGATACTGTAAAACTTGAATTAGGATGCATATTTCTAACTTCATTACTTTTCAGATCTGTTTGGGCCTCTCTCTGAAAGGGAGAAGTAGTACTGATAAAGGGTGAGAAGAGGAGCCACTCTGCAGTGGGGACTTCAACCTACACAGTTGCTGATCATCATCTTCACATACTGAGCACACTCAACAACTCCTACTGACTTTCACTGGAAGATGAGGGCTTTCACACATCACAGTAAAGTGTCTCGGAGGGGATGTTCAGCACCTCACAACATTAGGTCCTTTGTTAACTGTAATACTGTAAAAAAGCCTGCAGCCAAAACCCAGAGCATCCACACTTCAGATGTTTGGGCCCATACAACCAGAGATCGAATACAATAGATGCTAAGATACTGCCAAAGCAGAGCTGTGTGAAATGTTAGCCATCAAATTGAAAGAACAAATATTTTAAGTGTGCCCCTTTTTCATATAATCAATTAGGATTCTGTGAAAATGGAGCAGTATGTATAAGATTTTCCCTGCACAAAAATAAATAAATAAATATCCCTGGTTGACTGAGGGTCAGCAGTTTGCTCTCAGCCAGGTAGAGCAGTGAGATTTCTGTCTGCTAAGAATGCCATGATAATATGCCCTTTCCACAACATATAATTAGTATTAGCCGTACTGGTTTGAAAATCCACAGGTCTGCAAGTGTGATTACTTCCAATTTTACAAAAGGAAAACATAGGCAGACCATGGTCTGAGAAAGATCAGAGATATCCGGAAACATCAAGGTTAATACCC
Organism: Terrapene triunguis; assembly: GCF_002925995.2. Lineage (NCBI taxonomy): Eukaryota > Metazoa > Chordata > Testudines > Emydidae > Terrapene > Terrapene triunguis. The sequence continues at coordinate 15,756,063 of NW_020664530.1, forward strand.
TAACATATGCAACATGGAAATCGGTTGTTTATTCTTCTATTTGCCATTATTTTAAATTACCTTAACCAAATGGTAGAAATATCACATCCAAAGGGCAACGGAGAATCTGTTCCATGGTGCCTGTGTCACTATTACAGACCTAATGTCTCCATTATATGATCAAGATCTAAATCATAAATGAAACTAGCATGTGTTTACATCACTGCCTTGTTTAATCTCCCCTTCAGTACTCAGCCGCAGAAGTGACTGCTATTTATTGTCATATTTAAACCTCCTGATTTAAGCAGCTAGGTAAGTGGATGAATTTCAGTCAGTTTGTGGCTTGCACTTATATATTTACAACATAACCCTGTTAAATCCTCCTAGCTACACATGTTCTTTACAGATTTATATTTGAAAAACAGCACCCTAACAAAGATCACTCCGTAGTTTTGTTTTACTGAAGCATCCGAACAATTCCACATACAGCAAAAGGGTCCTGAAGAAGTAGCAGCAGAGGTTATTGTTGTATATACAGAAGAGAGACATGTCTCCAAAAGAGCCATTGTGACCAAGGGCCAACAGCCAGATGTGAAAATCGAAGCCTAGTAGCTATACTATTGTTTCTTCAATACTGTCATGCACAATAGACTGTTTGCTGCTTTAATTGCTTTGAAAAACTCCGGTAATATCATCAGGAAAAAATACAAAAGAATTTGTTACCTGCCATCATAGAGCTTCTGTCAGTTTTCAGAAGCCCCCTTGGTCCATATGTGAGAACAGAAATGAGTTTCCTTCCCAACATTTAAGTCTATCATACTTCCCAGTTTTCTACTATGCATGCAGTCTCATCATTTCTCAGCATCCCAGCTGCAAGTGAGCTCATGATATTTCCCCAGCTTCATGTGGAATTTACTGTCATTCATAAAGTAAGCTTAAACTGGCATCTCATAGCCTAGTGCCCTACATTACTCAGGGATGTCTTTTGTGGTATTTTTTTCCTGCCAGGAATCCTTTAAGGGCCTGATGCAAATCTCACTGAAGTAAATGCAAGTTTTTCCATTAATTTCAATGAGCTTTGGACCAGGTCCTAAACCAGCAGCTCTAACATATGCAGGATGCTGCTGCAGCAGCTGCCACTGGCAAGAGTAGTAGGAAAATCAGAGGAGGAAGAGAAGTGGGCACAGGCCACAAAATTCATCAGCCACTTTGATTTAGATTTAGATTTTTAAGAAATTTCTTAGTAACCGAGATGACTGTATGTCAGCAGGAAATGTCACCACCTTGATGTCCTCTACTCTCCCCAAATCATTAATAAATATGCAGAACACATCTGTTCCCATACCAGCCTATGTAACTCAACTGCTTTCTTACTTTAGATCCTTTTTCGTCCAACCAGCTTTGCTCTCCCTCCAGCTCTCCTGAGCCTGTCAGTCTATTATCATTATTAATAGTTCTTTGTCTATTTCTCAACATCAGCCAGTCACCATCAAGACCCAGTATAATAGGCGAGAGCAGGCTAAGCCTCCCCTGGCATAGTTACAGCTGCCGGCTGCGGATCCCGGGAAGTTTTTGCTTATTATTATGCACTATGCAGGTTCTGGGATGGCTAAGGAGGCAGTATGTGTTACGCAGCTTCCTGGGTTCATCAGTAATTTCCCCGGGAGATTACTGATGAACCCAGGAAGCTGAGTAGCACATGCCGCCTCCTCAGCCACCCCAGAACCTCCATGGGGCATATAAAAAGCTGAAGGTCTTCCGGAAGAGACAGGAGTTTTTCCCATGGAGCGGCGTGGGGTCTCAGGAGGGGAGGTGCAGCGTGGCTGGGGGGGGGGAGGGCCCCGGCTGGCCCGGGGCCCCCCCAGGAGGGGGGGGGGGTGTGGGGGGGGGGGCTTGGACAGAAGGGGTGGGGCGGGGGGCTAGCCTCCCCAAAGGGGGGCTCCACCCGCCACCACCCATGCCTGGAATGCTGTGCAATCTATGGCTCTGACCACAGAAGTAAATGGAAGCTATGATGCTGGCTTCAACTGGCACAGAATCAAGTTCAATCTTAGCAGGAGTGGTGCTTCAGTGCAGTCACCGGGTTATGTCTAAGTTAAGTGTTTTTGCAAAGTTTAAGTTCATTTTAAAAGTTCATAGGATTTGAATTCGGCTGTTGAAGAGATAGATAAGAGTGGAACCCTCTCAAACTAGTACTAAATCAGGAGCTGGCATATCGTAAAATAACAGCAATCAACTCTAATTAAGCTCTGCTGAAACATGAAAGTCCTCAAAAGTTATTTGACAGTTTTTGATTGTTTGTTTGTTTGTGTTTTTAAGGTTGTTTTCGTTTCCCAACAGGGAGTCTGCTTGCCACAGAAATATGCCCCCAGTGAAGGTCAGATTGTTGAAGAAAAACTGTACTGGCATCTTATGTTTAAAATATGAAAAAAAGTCATCTTTGGGGCTAAAGATAGCCAGCAACCAGAGTTGGAATAGACCCAGCACATCCAAAGACATTAAATTCCTTCCTGGGACTAAAAAAGTTCTTGTCATATTTTCAGAATTAAAACAGCCTACTAGGGATGTTTTGGCTCTGTTGGCCTTTTTCTCCTCAATCAGATTAGCCTCTCTCAGCCATATAAGGTCAATCTAGTTCCCCTTTCCTTCCAAACCCCAAAGCTACCTCCCTCTCTGTGGTGGTTCTCAAGGATTCAGACAAGCACAGCATGAGGACCTAATCTGATTTTTCTCTTGAATATCCACCTATCTACCTATATGGTCCTCAGCACTATAGAATGTGAGTGTCTCTCAATCATTAATCACAACACCCATGTGGGGTAAGGAAGTACGACCCCCATTTTACAGATGGAGACTGAAGCACAAGGCAAATTAAGTGAGTTGTCCAATGATATATTGATGGGCTGAATATGAAGACAAAGGGGTTGCACAAATGTCACTCAGGGCATGGCTACACTTGCAGATGTAGAGCGCTTTGAGTTAAAGCAGCCTTCGTAGAGCGCAGTAGGGAAAGCTGTAGTCTGTCCACACTGACAGCTGCCAGCGCACTGGTGTGGCCACATTAGAAGCTCTTGCATCGGCCACAGAGAGCAGTGCATTGTGGTAGCTATCCCAGGATGCAAGTGGCTGCAACGTGCTTTTCAAATGGGGGGTGGGTGGAGTGGAGTGTGACAGGGAGTGTGTTGTGTGTATGTGGGGAGGGGAGAGAGAGTGGGCTTTTTGGGGGGCTGAGAGCATGTCAGGCTGCTGTCTTGTAAGTTCAGACAGCAGCAGACCTCCCCCCTCCCTCACCTCTCTCTCACACACAGCATTCCACAGTAATGGTTGCTTTGTCTCGGAGTAAATAAGCATGCGGGCTGTCAAACGGAGCTTTCAAAGGGCATATCGGCATGCCTGCAGTGATTCCAAAGCAATGACAAGAGTGGCCACTTGACTTAAGGGGATTATGGGATGTTTCCGGAGGCTGATCAGAGCACAGTAATGCAACACTTCGTTCACACTGACGCCCAGGCGTTTCAGCCAATGCGCACCAAGCGTTAATCTTCTTGCTGAGGTGGAGTACCAGGAGCGCTCTAGCCCTGGAGTCAGAGTGCTCTAAGTGCCTTGCCAGTGTGGACAGGTAGTGAGCTAGGGTGCCCGGGGCTGCTTTAATGTGCTCTAACTCACAAGTGTAGCCAAGCCCTTAGAGTATATCTACACGTTAAATTGGAGATGTAACTCCCAGTTTAAGGAAACATACCCTGCTAGCTCTGATCAAATTAGCATGCTTAAGACAGGGTATGGCTACAATGGTGCGAGCAGTGGGAGGAACTAGCCCCTCTGAACATGAGCCTAGTGTCTTGGATGGGCATGTACTTGGCATTGCTAGCCGTTCCCACCACTGAAACTACACTCTATTTTTAGCAAGCTAGCTTGATCAAAGCTAACACGGATATGTTTCCTCAAGCTGCAATTTACATCTCCAGGTTGAACTGTAGACATACCCTAAGGAAGGACATACTAAAGCTTACACAGATAAAAAATAAGATCAGAACCTCTATTACTGGTGATAATGCAGGAGATGGAAAGAAACCCCTGCTTCCAACTCCCGGACCCCGGGTTGAGGTTCCAGGGCTGGTACTTAGAAAAAAATCTCTTAACCTGCAAGCGGAACAAATCTGATATTGAATTGCTAGAAAGAAAAAGAATAACTATCAATTTCATATTATAAAGTCATTTTCAGGGTAGAATCATACAATAATGGGTACAGAATGAATTGTAAAGGACACTCTTTGCTCTATTGAAACTTGTGTGGTAAAGGTCCCAATTTTTTTAATGAACTGAAAGAAAACCTCAAATCTGAATACCTCCAAACTTACAGAATGTTTGTTACTAAAAGAAAAAATTACTACTCAATTCCTCTTCTAATATATACAAATCCATAAATATTATATTAAATGGACACATTTGGCCCAAGACTCCTCCAAGACCAAAACCCTCGCATGCTCAGTATTGTACAAACACTGATGAATTCCTGTCCTTTAAATGGGGAGGGCCGCATACCTGAGTACCGTCAGGGTAGCAGAGTTCAAACTGCTGACCAGAGCACTCATAATAGGCATTGTGGGACACCTCCTGGAGGACAATTAGGGTGACATAATCAAGTGCAGTGTCTACAGTGATGCTGCGTCACTCTAACTACGTCGCAAAAAGCCCTATGACTCTTGTCGAGGTGGTTTTATTATGTCGGTGTAGCAGGGGAGTTACATTGGAAGGAGGAGCATTTGAGCGTGTACACCGCCACTGTGTTGTCGACAAAAGGTGACTTTTGTCCACAGAACTGTGTAGTGTAGACAAGGCCTTAGTTTGTAGTTTGCTACAACAGGTAAGACTCTGGTACTCAATAAGGGCTAGATCAAGCAATTTTCAAACAGCTCGTGTAGAAGACTGCTGCCCCAGAGGAAGCATTGGGAGACAGACTGTGCTTTTGTAGACCTGATCACTCTCATGGGGGCTGATCAATCTGCACCATTCATTAGGACAGCCCAGATTTCTGGCTGTATTGCACCAGCCCAACACCAGGGGCCAGTGGGGAGGGACCAGGGCCATGGCCCCACTTCCTACCTCACTCCTTTCGGGCAGTTTGCTCACTGTGCGCAAGATGGGGTGAGCAGTCCCTGCTCACAGGGGCAGCTATTGAAATTGACCTTTGCACAGGCCATGCAGTGAGTAGGAATTTTCTTGAATCCTCATATTCCCTGTGCGGCTGCACAAATACTGATCACAGTCTGACGCTTAATGGCCTTTTTTTGCTGAATGTTAATTAACTAAACCTAGGCAGTTTCCCTCTGTTTCAACAAAGATCACCAAAGATGTTACTTTTCATGTTGCTTACAACTGGAGAAGGGCTGTATCTCTATTGATCTGGGAACATTCAGAGGCTTTTTGTCAGAAACACTTTCAATTAGCCCTTGTTCATAGCTTCAGTTCAGCAAGGAAGGCCAATATACAGTACTGTGGAAAGTAATAGTGGGTTCCCAACTGAATATGTCTGTACATTCCATATCTTAACTTTGTATACATTACTAGCTACAGAGTATCGTTTCTAGGGACCCAGTTATTTGGTGCCTATTTTCCTCTACAAGCAAAAAAAGAATCAGCAGCAAAATCCTTCTAAGGATTTCTACAAGTCTCCATAGTTTCTGCCATTACACAGAGAAATCTGTAGTAGTTGACTCTATGTAACTGACAAGTATTAAAATGCTGACAAAAATGACACCAAATTCCCATATCTATCTACAGATGAGTTGAAATTAGGACTGTGAAGCTGTGATATTTAAGAACTATTTCTCTAGAAAGCATTACTATTGGGAGTGATTTAATTGCATCAGCTACTCAGTATTTTTAAAGTGAAAAATAAAATTACATTACCATATCTTACAGCATTACAAACACTTTTTAAACTGTACAAGCAACAGTTACATACAAATGAAAAGATGAGCCTATATAACAACACATACATTACATTTTATTGTATAGATAATATCCCTTTGGAGAGCGCTCAGACTATGAAATGCTTGAAGGGCTAAAAAGATTAGAAATAAAAGATGAAAATAAATGAGAACATGGAGCTTAGAAAAAAGAACTAGCAGAAGAAGAGTTCCACAGAGTGCAAATAGACTTGGAGGCAAATTTTGCAATCCTTAAGCCAAAATCCCATTGGCTTTAATGGGAGTTCTGCTGGAAAGGTCTGATCCTGAGAAGTGCTGAGTGCCTCTTGTGAGATACTCAGCATCCTCAACAGCAGTTGACCCATTTGAATGAGCAATTCTCAGTCTACTGAAGAAAATATTGAATGTGTGTGTCTTGAGGGTGCATGGGCAGATTTCTCACGTCCCCTGTTGACAACCACTTTTGATAGTCTGGCTCGGAAAGTATATCACTGCTTAAATATAGCACTATCCTGCAGACATAGCAGGCTTTGCTACATTGACTACACAATACACATCTACATGCAGTGGGTTTTTTTTATTTGCCCAGAAGATTAGTGCTAATTCTTCACACCTTCATTTTATACTCCCTTATCACATCTTATTTGTAGAGTTTAGTCATTGGCTTTATATGTTATCATGCTGTAAGCTTTGAAAAAACAATGATCTCATTACCATCTACATTATATCATCACATTCACTTGTGTACTTTTCTTGGCTTTACTCAGAACTGTAATGTATGCTGAGACCACACTGCTTGGGTGGGTTTTTTTGCTGTTGTTTGCTTGTTTGTTTTTTATTTCCCCCAAGTCACTATTACATTGGAAAAGGCATACCATAAAATGCAAACAGATTTGAATACAGTTATAACAATGTTTTGCATGCAACCTGTTCTAACTTATCTACTTGTGTATGTACCTTTGTGTAATGTCTCTTCAGGCAGCGGTAGGCTTCTGACAGATGGTGAGTCTGACATACAGTGCTGTGAGTAAAAGCTTAGTTTTGGCAAAGAGAAGAAAGGCAGAATTGAGGGGTGGTGAACTGGAATACAGTTGTCAACTCTGACTGGCATGTGACATCTTTTTCTGTCCTAAATTAACTGCCTCATTATTAGGGATCTCTGATAAATTGATTTGGAATTTATTCCCCGGGGTATTCATCTTTGCATGGTGAGACGCACGTTATCAAAGCTATCTGCTAACTTTTAATTTCAGTGTTTTATTTTAATATGCACGGCGGAGAACAGCTGCATAGGAAACAAATTGAAATTTTAGGAATTCCATGGAGGCTGTTATAGACCAATTATAATAATTAAGTAGGACACTGGATTGCCCAATTTCTGTATGCTCCTATGGGTTCCACAGCAATGCCCACATAACATATCTAGAATTTGTCAATTTTTAAATATTGTTGAAAAAGCCACTGTAGACTGGTGGATCCAGTCACCAGCCTGGGACAAACAATCAGCCAAGCCCAGTTCAGGATGTAGCCATTACCTCAGAGCCCTGCATATTCTTCAGCACACACACAAAAAAAGGAGGGGGAGACATGGAACAATAAATAGTCCAGTTCCCAACCTGTGTGGGGCCTTCTGGCCCCTGGCAGCTTGAAAGTTGCAGCCTTTCTGAGGACAGGGTGGTCCACAAGGCCTATTTGCCACTGAGTTATGAAGCTTTCTCATGCAGCCACAGGAGAACATAATCCCAGCCCTGTCCCAGGCCCCCTCATGAAGCTGAAGCCTTCCATGCTTCCCATTGGGTCAGATGATTCGCTAGCTGGGAATCATCTGACCCAATCACTTGATATTGTCCAGCTGGGTCAAATGACTCCCAGTGCCTTCTTGCCAGGCTCCTCTCCAGAACCAGGCTTCCCATCTGCCCTTGCTTTTAAAGGGGAAGACTGCCTTGTTACACACCACCTTCCCCCCAAATGGCAGTACAATTTCCTGCCATGTCCCTTCAGAACTAGAGAAAAAGTACTTGCAGCAATAAAACATTTCCATATGTACCATGTTAATGTACCACACACTACAGAGGGAGGCTTTAATGAAATCAACATTTATCTCAGTGACGTATTTGACTTCACCAAAATATTTTCACTATTTCCCACATGTAGACTAGAGTATACCACAGATACCTTCATACTTTTAACTACCTACTTCTGAGGAACAGAAATATCAGAATCTGCAACGGGGCCCCCACCCGGGAAGGAACTCGGTTGGCCCACGCCAACGAGGGATACCCCTGGTAACTCGTGTCCCGGCCGCGAGGCACCGGCCGTCACCCGAAAAGGCTCGGCGGCCGTCAGCGGGGTGTCACTCGCAGCCGGGCAGGTCAAAGATTCCAGGGGCTCCTCTGAGGCAGGAGCAGCGGTTAGGGGCACGGAAGTCGGAGAAAGGGGGGCTGGGGTGAGGTCGGCCAGATCGAGGCCCGCTGGCAGAGGGTCGTCCTCCCCCTGGGTGACCAGGGTCAGACCCAGGGCCTCGATGTCCTCATAGATAGAGGGCAGCTCACCTCCCATCACCCGGGGGTCATCCCCGCTAGCACCCGAGGCGACACTTGCCTCGAGCATCGCAGGGGGTATAGGTGGTAAGGGGGTAGGAGGGGCCGCAACGGGGGCCTCCGCGAGGAGGGACCGCGGAGAATGGATGGCAGCATCCTCCGGTGCTGCCACACCCTCCCCAGCCAGCAACGGTAGATGTAATGCACCCGCGGGCAAGGCGGAAGGCTCGGCAATGGTGCCCCCCTTCCTGGTTTTCCGGGGGGCCTCCGCACCAGATGGCAGGAGTGGAGCTCGAGCCTTCCGCTTGCCCCGCTTTCCCTGTACTAGGGTCCAGCCCTCCATGGCATTATCTGCGGGCTGGGTGACAGGGGTTGGGTCGGGGGGCAAAGGTGACGGCTCGAGGACCCGAGGAGGTAACAATGGGGCAGCAGGAGGGGGGGCGGAATCCCCCAGGGGAGGGCCCTCTCCCGCACCCGGCAACACCTCCACCGCACCCTCCTCTACAGGCCCCACCACAATGCACGTAGCAGAGGCGGGGCTCTCTCGCTCGTCTGGGCATGGTGGGGGAGGTACCCCTAAGGCCCGAGCGGGAGCAGTGGTGGTCCGAGAAGGAGGAGGGGCGGCTCCGGGTACCGGGCAACCAGGGGTGCCAGCAATGGTGGGACTGGCGCCCTGCCGGGGCTTGGGGGTCCCGGACGCTCCTCCGTGCCGGGCCAAGGGGCAGTCCCTCCGGACGTGCCCTATCGCCCGGCAGAGGTAGCACCGGGCCTCCCCCGTGGAATAGTGCACCCGGTAATGGGCCCCCTGATAGGGGACCAGGAAAGACCCCTCGAGCGCCTCTCCGCCACCCGCCGCCGGCGGCAGTTGGAGCTGCACATGCTGGCGGAACGAGAGGACGTGACGGAGGGCGGGGTCTTTGCAGCCCAGCGAGAGAAGGCAGACGATGGAAATTGGTTTCCCCAGGATAGAAAGGGCGGGCAGCAGGGCGACATTGGGGAGGAAAGGAGGAACGGAGGTGAGGACCAGACGGACACCCAGGTCCTCCAGCGGCTCCAGGGGGACGAACACGCCCCCCCACCGCCAGGCCCTTCTCCACCGCCTCCTGGGCGGCCGCCACCGAGGCAAGGAAGAAAACAACCTTGCCATACATTTTGGAGGCCGCCACGATGGCCGTGGGCCCCACCACCCTCGCCAACGCCCGCACGTAGGTCTCCACGTGGGGCGAGGTGGGCACCAGGAGGCAACAGACGCCGTGCTTCCTAGTCAAGGTGGGAAAGGGGCCCAGGCCGCTACAGATGGAAACAGAGGTGGTGGATGGACGAGATGGCGTACCGGCAGGCAGGGGGGCCGCCGCCACCTGGGCATATGCCTGGGGGCCGGGGGAGGGGCACCCACAAAGCTGGTGGAGGGAGCAGCGGGAAGGGACGCCGCGGCCGGTGGCGGGGCCGCGGCAGTGGGGGTAGCCCCTGCCATGGAGGGCCCAGTCTTCCTACCGGGGCTCTTCCGCTTCTTTTTGCCCTGGCCTTTCCTGCCGGCTGGGGCACCTCCCCCAGAATCAGAGGGAGCGAGGGACGTTGCAGCAGTGGATGTCACCCCGTCAGCCGCCGCTGCCAATGCCGCAGCGGTGGCAGGTGGTTTGGCAGCGGCTAAGGGGGCAGGCGGAGGAGGGGTGATAGGGTCTATTTGGGGGGGCTCGCCCGCCGTGTTCCCCTCCATAATGAGCAGGGAGGGAGGGGAAAACACACCAGAGAAAAAGGGGGGCTGGGAAAGGGGAAGCAGGTCAACCACTCCTCCTCGCTAGGCTGCAGGCAGGGGAGGAGGGCGCCGAACCGGGGGGGGGTCAGGGGGGAGTATCAAGGGCTTGTGGGAGGGGGGGGACAGTCACCGACACCGGCTCCTCTAGTTACACTAGGGGAGGGAAGGTCACAATAACAGTAGGGGATGCAGTGATTAACAAAAATGTGATGGGGGGCACAAGCGCACGGGAGGGGGCATGGGCACACGAGGGGAGGGGTCAATCAGGGCAAGGGGGGGCGCAAAGGAAAGGGAGCAACCAGGCTGGGAATGGGGCAGAGGAGCCAAGGGGCTAATCGCAGGGCTGGGGTGGGACAACCGAACCAAACTGCAGAGGGAAAAGGGCGGGGCAGGCAAACAAACTAAAGCTGGGGAGGGGCAAAAGGCTACAGAGGGCAAAGGGGTTAGGCAGCAAGGGGCAAAGCTGGGAGGCCTGTCGCGAAGGGGAAGGGGTCAGTCCAGGGGGGTAGGTGCGCCCACGAGCGCTTGCGTAAAGTCAATGTGTGGGCTGCCTGCCTGCTGGCCCAAACGATGTCAATAGGGCGCGGCAGGCCAGGAGAGCAGCAGAGTCCCAGAGGCAGGAGCGAAGGCAGATGGTAAATGGGCTGTGGGGGTGGTGGAGGGGGCAACGGTGGTGGTGGGGGCTTGGGGGGGGGACACAGATGGACCAGGGGGCAGGCTCCACGCCACACGCTGCTCGGTGGCCCCGTCAGGTTCCCTTCTTTTGACCATTTGACCGCACTCCTGTCCCTGTTTTTTCATTAGTTGTCCCCCGTAATCATTTGGGTTTTAGGCCCTGTGGGTCCTCCCTTTAGGCTGAGGGGGGGATCCTTTAGCAGTAGGCGGGCTTCACCCGCCCACTTCCCGGAACCCAATAAGTACAGGGAGTGCTCAGTGTCCTCAGGCTGCCCTACTGGCTGGAGCTCTCCCTCCTCTCCGGCTGCCCTGCTGGCTGGAGCGCCTTCTCCCTCCCTCCCTGAGCTGCTACTACTACTACTGCTGCTGGCTGGAGTGCTTCTTTCCTAGTCTGCTGCTGCCACTGCTGCTGAGTGAGGGGGGGGGGCTTGTCGGCCTCCCCCCCCCCTCACACCTCTGGAGGGAGAAGCCAGGACCCCACCTCCACCATCACTACCACCTGTGAGGGGTCCTTCCTGCCTGGCCACCAGGGTTGCTGGAGCTGCTGCTGCTGCTGCTGCTGCGCTTGTCCTGGGGAGCTGCTGGAGCCTGGAGGAGGAAGAGGACTACGCGGACCATCGGCTGCTGAGGGAGCGCACAGAGACTCTGGAGACCACTGTGGAGGGGGCCATCAAGGACTGAGTGATTTTCGAACTGTGCTCTAGTGGTGGGGGTCTGGACTGTGTTTGTGGGGACACAGGGGGTGTGGCGTGGAGCCTGCCCCCTGGTCCATCTGTGTGTTCCCCAACCCTCACCACCACCGCTGTCCCCTCCACCACTCCCACTGGCTATTTACCATCTTCCTCCGCTCCTGCCTCTGGGACTTAGCTGCTCTCCTGGCCTGCCACTCCCTATTTCCACCTTTTGGGCCTGCAGCAGCAGCCAGCCCACACATTGACTTTGACCAAGCGCTCGTGGGTGCACATAACCCCTTCCTGGACTGACCCCTTCCCCTCTGCAACAGGCCCCCCAGCTTTGCCCTTTGCTGCCTACCCCATTTGCCCCTTGCAGCCTTTTGCCCCTCCCCAGCTTCAGTTTGTTTGCCTGCCCCACCCGTCCCCCTCTGCAGCTTTGTTTGTTTGTCCCACCCCAGCCCTGAAGCTGGCCCCTTGGTTCCTCTGCCCAACTCCCAGCCTGGTTGCTCCCCTTCCTTTGTGGCCCCCCTTGCCCTGATTGGCCCCTCCCTTCATGTGCCCATGCCCCCTCCCGTGTGCTTGTGCCCCCCTCCCGTTTTGGTTGATCACTGCACCCCCCTGATGTTATTGTACCCTTCCCTCCCCTAGTGCAGCTAGAAGAGCCGGATTTCCATCCTAAGTCGGTGACTGACACCCCCCCCCCAAGTCCTTGATAGCCCCCTTATCTGCTCCCCTCCATTTCGGCGCCCTCCTCCCCTGCCTGCAGCCTAGCAGGGAGGAGAGGTTGACCTTCTTCCCCTTTCCCCTCCCCTTTTTGGTGTTTTTTCCCCTCCTTCTCTGCTCATTATGGAGAGGAACACAGTGGGCGAGACCCCTGGAATAGACCCCCTCCGCCCCTCCTCCACCTGCCCCCCCCATCACCACCTCTACCCTCGACCTCAACCACCGCTGCCGAACCACCTGCTACCGCCCCTGCTGGGGCGCCGGCAGCGGCGGGTGACAGGGTGACCTCCACTGCTGCCACGTCCCTCACCCCCCACCCCCAGCCGGCAGAAAAGGCCAGGGCAAAAAGAAGGGAAAGAGCCCCGCCAAGAAGACTAGGTCCTCCATGGCAGGGGCTGCCCCCACTGCTGCGGCCCTGCCACCGGCCGTGGCGTCCGTCCCTGCTGCACCCTCCATCAGCTCTGCGGGTGCCCCTCCCCCAGCCCCCAGGGCGTATACCCTGGTGGCAGCGGCCCCCCCACCTGCCGCTACGTCATCTCTCCCGGCCACTGCCTCTGCTACCACCTATAGCGTCCGGGACCCTTTCCCCACCTTGACCAGGAAGCATGGTGTCTGTTGCCTCCTAGTGCCCACCTCGCCCCACTTGGAGACCTATGTGCGGGCATTGGCGAGGGTGGTGGGGCCCACGTATGAACTTCCCTCCCTCGTGCCACCCCACCGTTACCTCCTCAAGTCCCCGAGCCATCATCCCTGCCCCCCGACCCAACCCCTGTCAACTGGCCCGCAGGCCATGCCATGGAGGGCTGGAGCCTAGTACAGGGAAAGCCTTGCCCACGGGTACGTTCCATTCGCCAGTGCCAGCTGGGGAAGACGTGGCAGCACCGGAGGGTACCACCATCCATCCTTCACAGTCCCTCCTCGCGGAGGCCCTCGATGAAGCCCCTCCTGCCCCCTTGCCAGCTAAACCCCCTGCAATGCCCGAGGCAAGTGTCACCTCGGGCGCTAGCGGGGAGGACCCCGGGGTGGTGGGAGGTGAGCTTCCTTCCATCTATGAGGAGATCGAGGCCCTGGGTCTGACCCCGGTCACCCAGGGGGTGGACGACCCTCTGCCAGCGGGCCTCGATCTGGCCGACCTCACCCCGGCCCCCCTTTCTCTGTGTTCTATCCCCCTACTTGCTGCTCCTGCTCCCGCTTCCGAGAAGCCCCTAGACTCTTCCACCAACCCGGCCACGGGTGGCACCCCACTGACAGCCGCCAAGCCTGTTGAGGCGACGGCCGGTGCCTCGCAGTCGGGACCCGAGTTGCCAGGGGTATTCCTTGTTGGCGTGGGGCAACCAAGTTCCTTCTCGGGCGGGGACCCCACTGAAGATTGTCCACCTCCTGATGCCGTGGCTGTCACACCTGATGTTGAGCCTGAGCCCGGCATCACTGGGGACCCCCTCCCTACCCCTCAGACTCCTGAGCCCGATCGAGAGGAACCACCTCCCGGCAGCCCAGCATCCCACCTCTGTCCCTCTCCCCGACCTTACTCCTGACCCCGGCTTTGTCCCTACTCCTGGCCCCCTCCCTATCCCCTCCATCTCCTGCGATGCCATTGCCGACCCTGGGGCCGTCTCCTTCTTTTTCCCGGAGGATGACTCCCAGGGAGCAGCCTTTGTGTTTCCCTGTCCCAACCCACTAGAGGCTGCTATCTTCCCTCCACCGCCCCCCATTAAGCCGGGGTCTGAGGCGGGCCATGTGGTGCCGGCCCATCGGGCGCCATGTTGAGGGTCTGCTCCTTGCCTGCCCATCTCGGTGGGCCATGGGGCTGTGCCAGGGGCCCCACCAGAGGATGACTGGGGGCCAGTGACCCTACCCCCCCATACGCTGCGAGAAGAGCTGCGGGAGTTTTTAGAAGATGTCCGCGGCTACAGCAATAAGGTGCCGCTCGCTCTCCAGCGATGGGGGGATTTTCATCAGATCCTCCGGGCCGCGAGGGCCCTCATGGGGGAGGGTAAAAGGACAGGGAAGCAGGGCGCCGCGGCTTACCAGCGGGTCCGCAGCTTCCATGACTCCTTGCTCACCTTCGGGGTCGGTCACGGTTTGCTGCGTGGCCCAATGGGGACCGTGAGCGTCCCTGCCGGTGAGGATCCCCCCCAGGCCTCCTCATGGCATCTGTCACCTTTGCAACACTGAACACCCGAGGCTGTAGGGTGGGTCTCCGCAGGAGCCAGGTGCTCTTCTTCCTTTGGGGGCTGGTACTCTGTGGTTTTCCTGCAGGAGACCCTCACGGATCCGGCCGCTGAAGACAGCTGGTGGCTGGAGTGGGGGGACGGGGTCTACTTTAGCAATCTCACAGTTCATACCACTGGAGTGGTTACCCTGTTTTCCCCCGACCTACGGCCCTGGATCAGGAGAAGGCATTTGACAGGGTGGACCACGGGTATCTCCTGGGCACTCTGTGAGCGTTAGGCTTCGGACCCCAGTTTGTGGGTTTTCTCCAGGTGCTGAACGCTTCCGCATAGTGTCTGGTTAGGCTCAACTGGACCCTGACCGAGCCAGTCAGCTTCGGGCGAGGAGTGTGGCGGGGTGCCCCCTCTCGGGCCAGCTGTACGTTCTGGCAATCGAGCTCTTCCTCTGTCTCCTCCGCAGGAGGTTGACGGGGTTGGTGCTTCGGGAGCCGGAGCTGCGGCTGGTCCTGTCGGCGTACGCCGACGATGTGCTCCTCGTGGTCCAGGACCCGGGCGACTTGGCGTGGGTGGAGGCTTACCAGACTGTGTACTCGGCGGCCTCCTCCACCCGGGTCAACTGGGTCAAGAGCTCTGGCCTGGTGGTCGGGGACAGGTGGCAGGTGAGCTCCCTCCCACCCGCGCTTCAGGCCATCCGGTGGATCATGGGTCCACTGCTCTATCTCAGCCTTTACCTCTCTGCCACGCATCCATCTCCGCCGGAGAACTGGCACTGTTTACAGGGCAGGGTGACGGAGCAGCTCCAGAAATGGACAGGACTACTCCAGTGCCTTTCCCTTTGAGGGAGGGCACTGGTACTCAATCAACTAGTCCTGTCCATGCTCTGGTACCGGCTCAACACCCTGGTCCCAGCCCCGGGCTTCCTGGCTGACCTACAGAGGGCAATTCTGGAGTTCTTTTGGCCAGGACTGCACTGGGTCTCTGCAGGAGTCCTCCACCTGCCCCTGGAGGAGGGAGGGCAGGGCCTGAAGTGCCTACGCACTCAGGTCCATGTCTTCCGCCTCCAGGTCCTGCAGAGGCTCCTTTATGGTGCAGTAGTCCGGCGTGGAGAGTATGGGCACACGACTTCCTGGGCCGCTTCTGAGGGCTCCGATACGATGGGCAGCTCCTTCATCTCAATCCGAGAGGTCTTCCGCGAGACCTCTCCTGGCTGCCGGTCTTCTACCAGGACCTCCTCTGGACCTTGAAACTGGTCTCAGCGACCTGGTCCATGGTGGCCACTGAGGGGGCAGATCTCCTCGCGGAGCCCCTGCTACACAACCCCCAGCTCCGTGTGCAGCTGGCCAAGTTCCCCTCGGTGTGCCAGAGGTTGGTCCTGGCAGAAGTCACCAGAGTCGGAGACCTCCTGGTCAACTTACTCTTGTGCCTGGCTAAAACGGCCATCTATAAAACCAGGGAGAGGAGGTTGGCAGATGGAGACTCCTGTGACTGTGGGGCCTGTTTCCGATCCTCTGTCCGTTCACGTATCCAGGCAGAGTTCCTCTGAGTGGTGTCCACTGGATCCCTTGACACCTTTGAGGAGCAGTGGGCGCTGTCTGGGGTTCTCTGCTCGGTGTCCTCATCGGGTTCCCTTCTTTTGACCCTCTGACCGCACTCCTATCCCTGTTATTTCATTAGTTATCCCCCGAAATCAGTTGGTTTCCAGGTCCTGTAGATCCTCCCCTTAGGTTGGGGGGGGGGGTCCTTCAGCAGTGGACGGGCTTCTGGCTGCCCACTTCCTGGAACCCAATAGGTACATGCCGTTTGGGCACTGAAGTTGTGTGGCTGCCACACAGACTAAGTATGAACTGTTAAAAACATATTTTTCCACATGACACATGCCAATATGTTGTACTGGCTTTGGGAAATATCATCCCAAATAAAGGCAATCATATCTTGACCTGCTTTATGCCCATCATGGAAAATGGCTAGATTTAATAATGCACTAATGAGAATAACGAGAGAACAACCTACCATTGATCTACAATATGTCTTTGGGAAAGTTACTTCATCGCTCTGTGCCTGTTTACCTTTCCATCCTTTCTCTGACTTGTCTATTTAGATTGTAAGCTTTTGGGGCCAAAGAATGTCAATTACTACTTTTCTGTATACCCAGATAACTCAGTAGGGCTACCGTCTCATTTGGGATCCATAGGCACTTCCATATAAATAGCTATAACAACAACAATATTTATATGCAGAGAGTATTTATTGACAAATAACATCTCCCCTGCAAATGACTGACCTTACAGGTAAATACAGGTCTTTAGGCTCTAGCTCCTCAGGGGTATACATACACAATATATTTCACTCATTAGAATGCGAACAGGGGCTGCTAACAGGGAGTTTCACAAGGGAGTTCTCCAGGTGAAGGAGGAGCAATACAGCACCCTTTTGGGGTAAGTGACTGTCTGTAGTGTGTGTTTGTTTGTGTTTGGGGGTTACTTGCTGTGTGCTGAGCTTGTGTTTGTCAGTCTGTTTGGTTGTTTGGTTGTTTGAAGGACCGTGTGCTGTGGCTGGCAGTTGGAAGCTATGAGCTTCAAAGGAAGGTTTGAAAGCTAGAAGCCTCTGGTAAGTGGCTGAGCCTTAATCAGTGGGCGGGGCATTCATACAGGCCAGGGCTTTATAAAGCAGCGCACAAGCGACCAGGGGCTGCTAACAGGGAGTTTCGTAAGGGAGTTGGGAAGGGGGCGAGGGTCCCTTGCTGGTTCTATCTGTTTTCCCTTTATTCCCCTTAAAACCTATAAACCAACTACATTCAAAACTTCTTGCTTAATCAACCCTTTCAGCGGACAGGGGGCTGCAGACGGGAGTTTGACAGAGGAGGCTTACAATGGTTAGGAAGACCCGCAACACCTGTGCCAGCACTGCTTCTGTCTCCTCCACCTGCGCCTGTAGCCAGACAGAGCGCCTGAGCATGGATGCTTCTGCCCAGATCCTGGTGTGGTTTTGCAGAGACTGTAACTTGCAATTTCCACTTACTGATATCCAGGCTGGGGGGACCATCCAATGTGAAAGGTGCCTGCTGGTGGAATCTCTCAGGCAGCAGGTGGGAGAGCTACAGGAGGAGGTGGCTAGGTTGAGGAGCATCCGAATCCACGAGCAATTCCTGGACAGTGTCCATGTGGAGACAGCTGAGGTAGCTGTCCCAGTACACAGGACTGCTGATACACCACTGGTGGAGGAGGAGATGGCTCAGGGTGGACACTGGCAGCTGGTTACTTCTGGCAGCAGGCAGTGCTCCACCCCTGCTCCGATCCCTACTGCCATGGTAATAGGTAACCATAGAATCATAGAATAGAATCATAGACTATCAGGGTTGGAAGGGACCTCAGGAGGTCATCTAGTCCAACCCCCTGCTCAAAGCAGTAAAGGAGGAGAAGCCTCATACCCCTAAGGCTGGGAGGTCTGCTGCCACCACTGCGAATAGGAAATGTAGGGTAGTGGTGGTCGGAGACTCTCTGCTGAGGGGGACGGAGGCGCCCATCTGTCGCCCTGACATTTCATCTCAGGAGGTATGCTGCCTGCCGGGAGCCCATATCCGAAATGTTACGGAGGCATTGTCGAGGATTATCCAGCACTCTGACTACTACCCCATGCTACTCATCCATGTAGGCACAAATGATACTGCGCGGTGTGACACTGAGCGGATCAAGAGTGACTACAGGACTCTGGGAGTACGGGTGAAGGAGTTTGGAGCGCAGGTGGTATTCTCTTCGATTCTTCCTGTCAAAGGTAGGGGCCCGGGCAGAGACAGATGCATCATGGAGGTGAATGCCTGGCTGCGAAGATGGTGTCACCAGGAGGGCTTTGGCTTCCTAGACCACGGGATGCTATTCGAGGAAGGACTGCTAGGCAGAGATGGTGTTCACCTTTCGAGGAGGGGAAAGACCCTATTTGGACACAGACTGACTAACCTAGTGAGGAGGGCTTTAAACTAGGTTCGACGGGGACAGGTGAGCAAAGCCCACAGGTAAGTGGGGAACATGGAGACCTGGGAGATGGGTCGGAAATGAGAGGGAGTGTGGGCTATATTGGCAGAGAGAAAGGAGGGTCAGGACAAAACTGGGAGGAAAGATCAAACCAGTATCTTAGATGCCTATATACAAATGCGAGAAGTATGGGTAATAAGCAGGAAAAACTGGAAGTGCTAATAAATAAATACAACTATGACATTGTTGGCATCACTGAAACTTGGTGGGATAATACACATGATTGGAATGTTGGTGTGGATGGGTACAGCTTGCTCAGGAAAGATAGATAGGGGAAAAAGGGAGGAGGTGTTGCCTTATATATTAAAAATGTACACACTTGGACTGAGGTAGAGATGGACATAGGAGACGGAAGTGTTGAGAGTCTCTGGGTTAGGCTAAAAGGGATAAAAAACAAGGGTGATGTCATGCTAGGAGTCTACTACAGGCCACCTAACCAGGTGGAAGAGGTGGATGAGGCTTTTTTTAAACAACTAACAAAATCATCCAAAGCCCAAGATTTGGTGGTGATGGGGGACTTCAACTATCCGGATATATGTTGGGAAAATAACACAGCGGGGCACAGACTATCCAACAAATTCTTGGACTGCATTGCAGACAACTTTTTATTTCAGAAGGTTGAAAAAGCTACTAGGGGGGAAGCTGTTCTAGACTTGATTTTAACAAATAGGGAGGAACTCGTTGAGAATTTGAAAGTAGAAGGCAGCTTGGGTGAAAGTGATCATGAAATCATAGAGTTTGCAATTCTAAGGAAGGGTAGAAGGGAGAACAGCAAAATAGAGACAATGGATTTCAGGAAGGCGGATTTTGGTAAGCTCAGAGAGCTGATAGGTAAGGCCCCATGGGAATCAAGACTGAGGGGAAAAACAACTGAGGAGAGTTGGCAGTTTTTCAAAGGGACACTATTAAGGGCCCAAAAGCAAGCTATTCCGCTGGTTAGGAAAGATAGAAAATGTGGCAAAAGACCACCTTGGCTTAACCACGAGATCTTGCATGATCTAAAAAATAAAAAGGAGTCATATAAAAAATGGAAACTAGGACAGATTACAAAGGATGAATATAGGCAAACAACACAGGAATGCAGGGGCAAGATTAGAAAGGCAAAGGCACAAAATGAGCTCAAACTAGCTACAGGAATAAAGGGAAACAAGAAGACTTTTTATCAATACATTAGAAGCAAGAGGAAGACCAAAGACAGGGTAGGCCCACTGCTTAGTGAAGAGGGAGAAACAGTAACAGGAAACTTGGAAATGGCAGAGATGCTTAATGACTTCTTTGTTTCGGTCTTCACCAAGAAGTCTGAAGGAATGCCCAACATAGTGAATGCGAATGGGAAAGGGGTAGGTTTAGCAGATAAAATAAAAAAAAACAAGTTAAAAATCACTTAGAAAAGTTAGATGCCTGCAAGTCACCAGGGCCTGATGAAATGCATCCTAGAATACTCAAGGAGCTAATAGAGGAGGTATCTGAGACTCTAGCTATTATCTTTGGAAAATCATGGGAGACGGGAGAGATTCCAGAAGACTGGAAAAGGGCAAATATAGTGCCCATCTATAAAAAAGGAAATAAAAACAACCCAGGAAACTACAGACCAGTTAGTTTAACTTCTGTGCCAGGGAAGATAATGGAGCAAGTAATTAAGGAAATCATCTGCAAACACTTGGAAGGTGGTAAGGTGATAGGGAACAGCCAGCATGGATTTGTAAAGAACAAATCATGTCAAACCAATCTGATAGCTTTCTTTGATAGGATAACGAGTCTTGTGGATAGGGGAGAAGCTGTGGATGTGGTATACCTAGACTTTAGTAAGGCATTTGATACGATCTCGCATGATATTCTTATCGATAAACTAGGCAAATACAATTTAGATGGGGCTACTATAAGGTGGGTGCATAACTGGCTGGATAACCGTACTCACAGAGTTGTTATTAATGGTTCCCAATCCTGCTGGAAAGGCATAACGAGTGGGGTTCTGCAGGGGTCTGTATTGGGACCGGCTCTGTTCAATGTCTTCATTAACGACTTCGATATTGGCATAGAAAGTATGCTTATTAAGTTTGCGGATGATACCAAACTGGGAGGGATTGCAACTACTTTGGAGGACAGGGTCATAATTCAAAATGATCTGGACAAATTGGAGAAATGGTCTGAGTTAAACAGGATGAAGTTTAACAAAGACAAATGCAAAGTGCTCCACTTAGGAAGAAAAAATCAGTTTCACACATACAGAATGGGAAGAGACTGTCTCGGAAGGAGTACGGCAGAAAGGGATCTAGGGGTTATAGTGGACCACAAGCTAAATATGAGTCAACAGTGTGATGCTGTTGCAAAAAAAGCAAACATGATTCTGGGATGTATTAACAGGTGTGTTGTGAGCAAGACATGAGAAGTCATTCTTCCGCTCTACTCTGCTCTGGTTAGGCCTCAGCTGGAGTATTGTGTCCAGTTCTGGGCATCGCATTTCAAGAAAGATGTGGAGAAATTGGAAAGGGTCCAGAGAAGAGCAACAAGAATGATTAAAGGTCTAGAGAACATGACCTATGAAGGAAGACTGAAAGAATTGGGTTTGTTTAGTTTGGAAAAGAGAAGACCGAGAGGGGACATGATAGCAGTTTTCAGGTATCTAAAAGGGTGTCATAAGGAGGAGGGAGAAAACTTGTTCACCTTAGCCTCTAAGGATAGAACATGAAGCAATGGACTTAAACTGCAGCAAGGGAGGTCTAGGTTGGACATTAGGAAAAAGTTCCTAACTGTCAGGGTGGTTAAACACTGGAATAAATTGCCTAGGGAGGTTGTGGAATCTCCATCTCTGGAGATATTTAAGAGTAGGTTAGATAAATGTCTATCAGGGATGGTCTAGACAGTACTTGGTCCTGCCATGAGGGCAGGGGACTGGACTTGATGACCTCTCGAGGTCCCTTCCAGTCCTAGAATCTATGAATCTATGAATCATAGAATATCAGGGTTGGAAGGGACCTCAGGAGGTCATCTAGTCCAACCCCCTGCTCAAAGCAGGACCAATTCCCAACTAAATCATTGTTATGTCAATCTTCTTCTACAGAAGGCATAATTAAACTGGAAGACAGATTATCAATTTTCTGATCTCTTATCTTTTCCCACGCCCTTTAGAGTCTGGGACACCTTTTTTCAAATCAAATATCTTTCCAAAACAAATGTTACAGTTACAGAATCAAGAAAGGGAAAAGACCTATAAGGTCATCTAGTTCATCTCTGTGCCAGGGCAGGATAGTTCTCTAGTTTTAAAGTGTTTTGTACATTCTAGTTTTAAATGTGTCTAATGATGGAGCTTCCACCACTTCCCATTGCTAATTCCACATTTTAGTAGCTCTCATGGTTCAAATAATTTTCTTGACAGTCTAAATATTCCCTTTCTTAACTTCATCTCATTATTCTTACCTATTTCCCATTTTTGTATGCTAAATAATTCCTTTCCTTGCTCGGTGTTTAACCATTCAAATATGTGACTTTTGTTACTTAGCCAGCCTATATTTAACACTTATAATCTTTCAGTGGAATCCAGTCTTTCCAGCTCTCTAACCAAGGTATAATTAGACCCTTAGTTACAATTAAATATAACTGATATACCCTTAATCAAAGTCTAAACAGACAATAACTGTTATTGATAAACTGTATAGTCAATTGCTTAACCACACATTGGTTCATTATGAAATATAGTCAACAGACCAAATAATCAATATCAGTCAGTATTATTGCAAAAAGCCAACAACAACATAGTACAGGGAAAAGGATCAATATGATACCGGGAAGCCATCTTGAGCAGCATTGTTACCTTATACAGAAGGTGTGCTCCCGTAGTTACACATTTCAGCTAGGCGTAGTTATAGGATGATTTTACAAGTTACAAAATTGTTTACACATCACTAAATTCCAATCCATCAGTTTGTCCAAGTTCCTTAACTTGTAGTTCTGTACGTTTACCTTCCTTATCTTTGTTCTGAATACTAGCATCCCAGGTACTGGTCTGTGTTAAGAGAGAGAATGAATGGATCTTGATTTTGACAAGTTTCCTATATTAGGGATGCCAACTTTCACGGTGCTGGGGCAGGGAGTTGGGGTACGGGAGGGGATGATGGCTCTGGCTGGCAGTGCAGGCTCTGGGGTGGGGCTGGAGACGAGGGCTTTGGGGTGTAGGAGGGGGCTCCAGGATGGGGGGTGGGGCCAAGGGGTTCAGAGTGTGGCGGGGGGGGCTCTGGGCTGGGGCAGGGAGTTAGGGTGCGTGTGGGGGGTGAGGGCTCCGGCTTGGCTTGTGGGCTCTGGGGTGGGGTTGGGAATGAGGGGTTTGGGGTGCAGGAGGGGGCTCCAGGCTGGGTCAGGGGGTTGGGAATATGGGAGGGGGGAGGGGTGCAGGCTCCAGGTGGAGCTTACCTCAGGTGGCTCCCAGGAACCAGCCAGCATGTCCCTCCATCTCCTAGGTGGAAAGGGGGCCATGGGGCTCTGCATGCTGCCTCCGCCCACAGGCGCCACCCCCACAGCTCCCATTGGCCAGAGTTCCCAGCCAATGGGATCTGCGGAGCCAGCGCTCGGGGAGGAGGCAGCATGCAGAGCCCCCATGGCTGCCCACAGAGCCCCTGTGGCCGCCCCTATGCCAAGGAGCCAGAGGGACATGTTGCTGCTTCCCAGGAGTCCTGCAGAGCTGGGTAGGGAGCCTGCCAGCCCAGCGCCAACCAGACTTCTAATGGCCCGGTCAGCAGTGCTAACTGGAGCTGCCAGGGTCCCTTTTTGACCATGTGTTCCAGTCGAAAACCAGACACCTGGCAGCCCTATCCTATATGCTTATGTCAAATGCTGAGTTGTACTATGTGACCAGGTGCCTACACCCCACAAGGTCAGAATAGAGATAAAGGGCCAATTAACCTAATAGGCTGCACCTGCAGGAGAATCAAGGCTGATGAACATTTAATTTAGGATGAAGCCCAGCTGGGCAAGGGGCAGTCTAAGCTAAAATCAGGAAGTAGAGAGTCAGATGGGGGCTGCAGTAGAGGAGGCATGCAGTCACTCTCTGGCTGAGAGGGAAAGGAAGAAACCCAGTGGGAGAATAGTAGCTCAGGGAGCCTGGCCCTGAAGGAAGCATGTACCCAGAAGAGGGTGGAGAAGGAGCCTGATAGATGTGAAGTAGGAAGTAGTCCAGGGAAAAAGCAGCAAGGTTTGACGTATACTGGACAGCAAGTGGTAGTGAAAACTTCTTCCATTTAGCCCTACACTTACAGATTCACATGTAGAAGTAAGAGTATCCATTCAATCCTTATTTTATCTGTTGCTGCCAACAATAAGAATGTTACTTAGTGCCAATCATAGTGGTGTTTTCTGTGAAGTGGATATTTGTCCACTAGGTACTGGACAGAGACTATCAACAATCTCATACAGAGCACAAACAGCCCTTGAGCCACATTTGAATTAGCATCCTGGATGTGAAAGGTTCTGTATCCTCTGAGCCATCAAGTCCCCACACCGGCTTGCTTTTATGCCTAGTGTGACTTTATTTTGCTCCAAACACTCATTCAAACACTGTCTTGCCAATTTAAACTTTCAGAACCAAGTCAGATGGAATAAAGTCTATTATTTTTGATAGGATCTTTAATTAACAAAGAATATTACACATTTTCCTAGGCCTAAGGATATAACCCAACCAATATTTGGGCTTTTTATCACACAATCACACAAACTGATAAAAGTTATATTGCTTCCTTGCATGTCAGCCTTATTAAACTTTTATTGCTTCCTACACTATGCCCATGTAAATTTTGCAAGCTGCTGAGAAAAAGCATGTTTCATCTTCTGTATGAATCCAAGAGCAGTACCTTAAACTTCCACTGACTTAAGAAAAGAGCGGGTTCCCACTTTACTTTAAAAAGGTGAATCTGTTTCCAGGTGGTTCAGGAAATCAATCAAACCGTCCATCACAATATATAAAAAAGAGATTCTTTCACATTTTGTAAACCACAAATAATCAAAATACCATATTTATAGTTATCAACAGAGCTTGTCTTCCCAGCATGTGAATATTTTCAAGAGTTTGAAATTTTTCACTGTCCCAAATTGGAATGAAAATGTTCAAGAATTGAAAACCTAAAAATGTTTTGGGTTCATAGGTCATGTTTTCTAAACCTTTAATCATTTTTTTTTGCCCTTCTCTGGACTTTCTCCAATTTGTCCACATCTTTCCTGAAATGTGGCGCCGAGAACTGGACACAATACTCCAGCTGAGGCCTAATGAGCGCGGAGTAGAGCGGAAGAATTACTTCTTGTGTCTTGCTTACAACACTCCTACTAATACATCCCAGAATGCTGTTGAATCATATTCAGCTTGTGGTCCACTATGACCCCCAGATCCCTTTCCACAGTACTCCTTCCTAGGCAGTCATTTCCCATTTTGTATGTGCGCAACTGATTGTTCCTTCCTAAGTGGAGTACTTTGCATTTGTCCGTATTGAATTTCATCCTATTTACCTCAGACCATTTCTTCAGTTTGTTCAGATCATTTTGAATTATAATCCTATCCTTCAAAGCATGCGCAACCCCTCCCACAAACTTTATAAGTGCACTCTCTATGCCATTATCTAAATCATTGATGAAGATATTGAATAGAACTGGACCCAGAACGGATCCCTGTGAGACCCCACTCGTTATGACCTTCCAGCATGACTGTAAAGCACTGATAACTACTCTCTGGGAACTATTTTCCAACCAGTTATTCACCCACCTTATAGTAGCTCCACTGAGCTCCAGCTGTACAGCAACTGAAATGTTTTATTTAGATCATTCAAAAAAGTTTCGATTTTAACCTCCCCCCCGCACCCTTTTAAAGCTTTTATTTCCAGTCTAACTAGCTTAGATTTCTAAATAAAAATTCATTTCAAACTCAAAAAATGGAACTTTTTGTTTTGAAAATGTCAAAATGAAACTTTGACAATATCTAAACTTTTTTCAAGTTGGGAGATTTGTCAAAAAAGTTCCGATTTAGACATTTTTCAATGGAAAAAAGATTTGCTGGAAAATTCCCAAAGGACTCTAGTTAGCAGTGATGACATAGCAACCTCAAATATCAGCTTTAGTTATTTTAGGGTTGTCAGGTGTCCAGTTTTCAACCAGAAACTCCAGTCAAAAGGGGACCTATGCAGTGTCTGGTCAGATGTGCTGACTGGACACCAAAAGTCTGGTTACCGTGGGCGGGGGTTGGGGAGGAGGCACCAGTCATCAACCCATGCCATCCCCTGCTCATCCAGGGATGCCTCCTCCTACTTGCATCTCATGGGCAGGCAGGCTCTGTGCCAGGGACTGCAGGTCCCATCCCAGCCCTGTAGCAAAGGGGACCCAGCTGCGGGGGGGGAGGGAGTGTAGAGGATCCAGCAATGAGGAATGGGGAGGAGGGAGAGCAGCAAGCGATGGGGCAGGAGAGGAATGAGCAGGGGGTAGTGCCTGGGAATAGGCAGAGTGGGGATGGGGGCATGGACGTGGGCGGGATCTCAGGGGAAAAGGCAGAGCTTGGGGTAGGGGTAGGTTCCTGCACTCCTGCTGTAGTGTCCGGTTTTCAGACATTAGAAAGTTGGCAACCCTAACTACCATTAATGGTGGACAAAAAGGGAATTCTTCAAAATGGAACAAAGCAGATTCTCCTGCAGGTTTGGTTTGGGGAAATAGCTTCCTATTGAAAAAGCGATTTACTCTAACCAGAATGAACATAAAAGTAACCTCAATGACCATTCCCTCTTTTTTGGAATCTTTTGCAGAAGCTTCTATCCATTTTTGTTTAAACTTTTTCTTAAGGAAAACTGGATTCTTGTTGAGAAAAACTTTCTTAGCATAAACTGAACCGGAGACATAGGCTCAGATTGTGCCATTAAGAAATAGACCTCCCAGAACACCCAGATGCAGAGGAGTGTGCACTTCTCCATACCATTCCTTAGAGTGATGTGGCATCATCTTCCTGACAGGAGGTGAGGCCATGGCCCTGTTTACATTCTCCCCCATGTTATTTGGCTACTTTCCCAAGAAGTACTAGCAGAGAAGAGTTCTTGTATTCAAGACAGCACAGGGATCGTAACTGTGCCTGTCTTTGCACAGTGGTGAATGGCTCCTTGCACAGTCTTCTGGCCCTGTGCACCCAGGCCATGCCTGTATTGAGTAATGGAGGGAAGAATGGCTAAACTTACATATCTACAGTCCATATGCTAGAGGATGACACATTTTGTTGCTTCTGTAAGTTGAGCTCATTACGCACACCAAGAACTTCGTGCATCCCTCCATGCACCTTCCCCACTTTGTTGCTCATGTAGGCTGAGCCCTGGATGTTACCCATCTTTTTCAGAGCAAATGTCTGTTAAGATTTTTTTTAACTAACACATACAATGAGAATCTATGAATTCGATGGTTGGAGTATAGCCCTTAGCAATTTGACGGTTTTATTTCAAAAACATAGTACACCTGCATATGACAAATATAGCTAGGAACTTATTTCAAAGTCCATTGTTTTGTACAGTGTAGATATAGTCATGTCAGTCCCAGGATATTAGAGAGACAAGCTGGGTGAGGTAATATCTTCTATTGGACCAACTTCTGTTGGTGAGAAAGACAAACTTTCAAGCCATACAGAGTTCTTCTTCATGTCTGGGCCATTCTACCTTGAACAGTCCCTTAGAATAGTGGTTTTCAACCTGTTGGCCACAGACACCTGAGGGTCTGCAGACTACCTCTAAGATTTCCAAAGCAGTCCACACCTCCATTCAAAATTTGTTAGGGGTCTGCAAATGAAAAAAGGTTGAAAACCGCTGCTTTACAATATGTGCTAACCACTTACGCTAACCAATCTGTTCCACCTTGCATTTAGCTGTGATGTTCGAAGTACCTTTCCTAGACCTGAAGAAGAGCTCTGTGTAGCTCAAAAGATTGTCTCTCTCACCAACAGAAGTTGGTCCAATAAAAAGTATTACCTCACCCACCATGTCTTTCAAATTCCATGACACCTGTAGGAAGGAGTATTGAATAACCAATATGTTTAAAGCAGGAGTATTTTCCATTCATTTTACACATTCCCTACCTCATGGCAGGGGATCTGTGTGTACCTCAATTTCTCCTTTACCTCCAATACCAGACATCTAACCTCTCCCCATACCAGGGGTTCTGTGTGTCAACATTCAGCAAAACTCCACTGGGACACGGTCAGAACGGAGATAGAGGGTGTTGTTATGCTGGAATGTGTTAAGGGCTGCCATCAACCAGTTTTTAAATCTGTCGACAATTAGAGAGCTGGTTAAAGTTGCTAAGCAGACACAAGGAACTCTTTATGTGTCCCATTTCCCCTTTCAAGTTTTCCCCAAAATCTATAAGATTCTGCGTATGGAGGCTTAGAACATTCCCTGAAATACCAGTATTGTTTGGATCTGGTGTTCCAAAGTTGTTGAGACACATGGAGAAAAGCTATCAAGCTGAGGGTAGGGTCTCAGATCACTCAGCTTCTCTTTGTGATAAAATTATTTAAAAGTCCATGTTCTGTACTTTTGCTTTCATGACTGAGCTTCTGAGATCCCTCCCATAGAGAGGAGGGAAGCAGGCTTCTTTAACAAAATTAAATATATCAGTCATGTCCTAGCAAAACCCCCTTGATGATCATACTTTCTTTTTCTGTTCCCTGCAAACTAAGGGTTAAAGCCAGTCTAATTTGGTGCAAGGGAGTGATGGTGGGGTTTGGGTTTCTTTTTTTAAAGTTAATCCAGCATTGGTGTGAGATAGCAATACAATGCTTTTTTGACATTCTCATAAGAGGTTCTGGCAGCTAGGCGTGGTATTGTTTTGACCCCTCCAGTTTCATCTCTTGAAATGATCTCTGGTAAAAACAAAAGCAATTCAAATGAATGTCCTTTGTACTTGTTTTAATTGCACAAGCAGAGCTCAAAACCAGTTTAGCTCTTTCTTTAGTCTACCAGGCATATAAAGCAGATTTTAAAACATGTATTAACATTGCTTCAGCTAAAGGAAAAGGGGAAAAATCATTTGTACTGAAATGTGTATATGAAAGTAGGATCTCTGGAGAAATAGCTTTAGATTTGGAAGCAGTATAAAAAAATACTACTTAAGGATTATGCCTCTTGCACTGTTAATTCAAGGACAAATTGGCAGGAATTCTATTGCTGAGACCTTTTCCACCACCAACATTCAATTCTTTCAAAGGACACAAGATTGACCTTATTCTCCGCTCGCTAATTACAGGTGTCTCACACAGGAATTGTTCATATGTATTCTACACCCAATTACAGTGTTTCAGCTTTCTGTAATGTTAATCTTTCTTGTAAAATATGCTGTATACATATATTATATGGGATGCTCAGACTTATCAGAATTCCTGTGTGTCACACACTTATCACAATAGTCTCATGTTGAACTTCTGTATCTGCTCCTGCTGACTGTGATAATACAAGTAACAATAAACAATTTGTTTTCATTTTGACAATTAAAAATGCCTTCCTTGAGCCAGCCTGAAGAAAAACATAATGAAAAGACAACTTGTGTTTATGACACTTTACAATGTAATATCTGTGCATCAAAGCCCTTGTCCTGGAGTGTCTATTGACTGCCAACAGAAAAATGTATTGCTTGAGTACATTAAGTCCTGTTCTTCTATACACCAAATGAAACGAAGTAATCTAAAGTTCAATTTAGCTCAGCTAAATGTCATTTCATGGTGGTCTTGATTTTTCTGAGAAGTAAATTGAATCATTTTCAGGGGAAAAGTCACTTTTAAGTCTGATAATCATGTCTGGGGTCAGGATTATAAAAGAACCTCTATCACAAGGTAGCAGTTGTTAGCCTCTGTAGAAACATCTGGCTTGGAAGTCATGTTGGACAGTTGTCAGTAATAGCTGCCATCTGTGAACCTTGATGGCTTTTTGATGACACTGATGCAACTTCTCAGGACAGTTCCTCCTACTATGCCTTCCTCAGCAACTGAGGTGGTTTCACCACTTGGAGCCTCTGATTGCTACGCTTGGTGTTTTTCATTGCCAGTGACCGGATGAGTATGGGTTACTTCTGTCAGTAGCATTGTGGATGACCTCAAGAAAAGGATAGCCAGTGTCCTCCCCTTGGCTTTGTTTAAATGTTCTCTGTTCCTCCTCCAGGAATGACCCTCAGGAGTGATTATGGTGCATGTCCTTTGTTCAGATGATATATCTGTTACTTTGGCAAGTGACCAGCTAATTTCTGTTTGAAATTAACAGTCTCTCACATATTCAATAAAAATATTGGTAATTCTTCTATCCTATATTCCAGGACCCAAGGAGGGGAAAGGTGGCATTCTATCACTGTGGTGCTTTCTGATCCAGGAGGCATTTTGGGTCTCGGCACATATTAAATTAGCCTCAGGGATTTTCTAACCTACAGTCATTTGCGACAAACCCCAAGGGGCTTTTGGGACAAACAGGGATTGCTGGGGTGCAATGGTAGTCTAGCCCTTCACATGCCCTCAGTATATTCTCCACACTGCTGCAAGTTGAGAACCCTAACAAATGGCCACTTAGCCCAGCTTTAAATCTGCTTTGCACAACCAAAGAAGTGCACATTAAATTTAGGATGTAGCAGGATCTGATCCAATGAGGTAACCTTTGCATATAACTGGTGCTGTTCAATATACAGTATGTGTGGCTGTTGTTGAATTGCTCACCTCTCACTTGTTTCCAAGTACTTGCTTGCATGTGACAAAGGCCAGGTAAACTGTCTCCACTGGTAGGTGAAACCAAGTGAGGGCACCTACTAACTAGTTTCTGGTGCCACATTGTGTCTATCATAGCTTTGTATACAAAGACCCCCAGAATAGTGGAAGCCACAGGGAAAAAAGCCTTTAGTGAAATGTACTTAGTATTTAGCAAATGAGGGCCAACTCACTGAAGATGGTTCTGGTTACTTTTCCTTTTGGAAAATGCATTAAGGCAAAAGGAGACATGAGGCCAGGATCATTATTACTTCCTAAAATTCACAAACAATAAAACTGTAAATCTACTGATTGATCGGTATAAGGAAGCAGTTAATGGTTGTTCAGACACCACCTAAGAACAAAGGCTATATAGCATTTGCAAAAACATACACCTGTAAAGAGATGGACAGCAATGAGACTAAAGGACAGTTTTATGAAGAATTAGAGAAACTTCTCTGTGAAATGTCGCCACCGGTTCATCCTATATGATTTTAATGTATAAGTTGGTCACCATACCAGCACCTGGAAATAATGGAATTGGGCACCTTACAGTTGGCAGTCAGTATCCAGGCAGATTTTTACCAAATATTTGCAAAACATGCAATACATAGTTTAGAAATAAAAATACATTATTTCAGCAACAGCACAGTGAAGCTGGTTAGAAAATATCAAGGAAAGTGGGATTTCAATGAAAAACAAAAAATAAAATATGTTTGAAAACTTTCACTCCCCCCTTATTTTCTGATGAGCTTTACAGGACAATTATACAACCATACAATTAACCATGTTCTAAACAGTAATATATGCTAAATTACATGCAGATCTAATAATGAGATCTTAAACATGTACAAGTCAAATACTGAAGATACTATAACCAACTTGTGAATAAACACGGTATCCATTAAAAACACTTTGGTGAATAAATTTCTTCTTAATCTTACATGTGCCAGGACAAAAAAGCATTTTGGCAAGCAATATTCTCATAGCTGAGCAGGAATAGACTATGGCTCAGGAACAAGTACCCTGACTGAAGTCATACACTTTGCTTCAAGCAGCACCAAAAACTAAACATGGTTTGGCCATTAGAAAGCTTCAAGGCATGCAAATTTGTCCTGGATAACAAACAATCTGCAGATGAGTAGGGAACTCTAGAGAACTTTGAAGAAAGAACAGCATATGCAGTAAACTCGATGAATAATAAAGTAGATGAACTACAGTCACATGGAGACCAATCAGAAAAACATGTTCTATCAAACTGTCAATCCACCAAGAATGCTAACTGCACTTTTGTGTATGGTGGATGGAAATGAATTGTTTACTGAGAAATTATCCAACATCTGTCATGTGTCCATGACACAAATTTCATCAACTTTCTTAATCATAAAACGTATCTTCACAGAGCTCTCACTAGACCATGGGAAGAAACAGAAGTGATACAGAATACCATTAGCTTACTATCTACTTATGATGATATTTTCGAAGCAATGACCACACTGAAAAATGGTAACATTCATTAACCTAATGGGGCTTAATATATCAATTTGATGCACTAACTGATGATATAACTTTATTTAGCTACAGAATCCAGGAACAAGAAACACTACTTGAACAGATAAAAGATGCCAAACTAATCAATGCCTACATGGGACTGTCGCCATTTTAGAGCTATCTTTTCACTGTCAACTGCTGGCAAAATATTGACCTGGTTTTCTCAAGTGACAGCTGGACAATGCCACAGGATAGAGTCATCCCAGAGTTACAGTGTGGTTTTCAATCACAAAGCAGTGCTATTGATGTAATTGTTAATGCTTAGCAATTGAAGGAAAACTCTTGGAACAAATGGGCAAACTTTACAATATTTCATTTTATTGACCCAGAAAAAGCCTTTCATGACATCAGTTGTCTTAATTTTTGGAGGAATCTGAGAAAAATGTGGATGCCTACTTGAGATGGTCAACATTGTCTGCTAATTCCATAATGTTGTGGTCTGACAAACTGGGGAGAAAGGCAATGGAATATGGTTCTTTGGGCATAACAAATGGTATTCGTCACACTTCGATTTGTGACTCAGGATGTCACAATTCCTCCCAGGCTCGCCATGTGTTTTTGGATGGCAATATATTGGAGGGCTAAAGGAAAGCAAGTTACTGCGGCCTTGAATAGACTGCAATTTTACCTTGTTCCTCATACCCAGCCAGTGCCACTGACGAGCACATTAGGAAGATGGAACCAGTAACTGATCATTCCCAGCCCCTTTCCCATCTCTCTACCCACTTGATCACAGGGAGAAACAGAGTAGGGAGCCAAGAGCCACAACCCTAATGAAACTATGCAGGATGGAAGTGGGAGGGGAGCCTTACTCCTTTTCAAATGGCCATGGAATTTAAGCCCAGAAGGGACCACCATGATCATCTAGTCTGACCTCCTGCATATCACAGGCCACAGAACCTCACCTACCTGCTCCTGTAATAGACCCCTAACCTCTGGCTGAGTTACTGAAGCCCCCCAATCTTGATTAAAGGACTTCAAGTGACTCTACTTCAAACCAGCTTCAAACCAGCTAGTGACCTGCACTTCACATCACAGAAGAAAGTGACCCCTCCCCAGGGCCTCTGCCAATCTGACCTCAGCAAAAATACATTCCCAAATTCAAATATGGTGATCAGTTAGACCCTGAATATCTGAGCGAGACCCACCAGTCAGACATCCTGGGAAAGAATTCTCTAATAACACAAAGCCATCCCCCTCCAACATTCTATCTCTGGCCATTGCAGATATTTGCTAATAGCAGTCACAGGTAGGCCATATGCCAATGTAAGCGATCTCATTATGCCATAAACATATCAAGCTCAGTGTAATGGGATCTAAAAACCCTATACTGAGCATAGACACGGGGGAGGAGAGTCTCCTATTTACAAACAAGCAGCTTGATCACAAACCCACACAGCTGCCAATCATGGAAGCAGGCACCCGCAACTGCAACCAATACAGGAAAAAGGCTTGATATAATGGGGAGAGTGCAGAGAAGGAAAAGGAGCCAGAAAGGCCTAGGATAGCAAAGGGGTGGCAGACCTGCACCAGGCTGCCTCCAAGAAAACAGCGAGGAGACTGTTACTTCAAAAAGTGAAGGGCTGACAGACTTAATTGGAGATGAGGTCCAGGAACTGACCTGACTGAGAGAAATCTAAGGAAGATCAGTTAGGAGAAGTTGAGGCCCCTTTAGAGACCACACTAAGACAATGACACTCAGTCTTGAAAGAAGTTAGGTTTTTTGCCCCTATTACTTCCCTTGGAAGGCTATTCCAGAACTTCACTCTTCTGATGGTTAGAAATCGTCATCTAATTTCAAGTCTAAACTCATTGATGGCCAGTTTATATCTATTTTTTAGTGTGCCAGCATTGGCCCTTAACTTAGATAATTCCTATCCCTCCCTGGAGTTTACCCTTCTAATGTATTCATAGAGAGCAATCATATCTCCCCACAAGCCAAGTTTGTTAAGGTAGGTTTTCTTCTCATGAGGTAGGTTTTCCGTTCCTCTAATCATCCTAGCAGACCTTCTCTGCACTTGTTCCAGTTTGAATTCATCTTTCTTAAACATGGGAGACCAGAACTGCACACAGTATTCCAGATGAGATCTCACCAGTGTCTTGTCTGATGGTAATGACACATCCCTCTGTCTACTGGAAATACCTCAGGTTCAGCACAAGACTGATCTTTGGTGCTAGATAATGGGCCCCAATTTTGGTGCCCCCCTCCTCAAAAAAGGGTGAGGTGGGCTAGTCGGAATCCTTTCCTTCAGGCTACTGAAACCATAGCATGTATGCATGTGTGAGCACAGACCAAAGGATTGAAGGATCTTTGCAATGGTTGATCCCATGGCCTAACCCTTTCCCTGCCTGAACCTGCCTCAATCTGAGCACTGCCCCACAGAAAGTGTCCTTCAGAGCTGGGGCCAGAATTTGCTCTCAGTTACTCTGGGGTCAGTCAGAAGTAACTGTTGCTTTAAGGATATCCAACCTCCATCAAATTACTCCAGATTTATATCAGTGTAAATGAGGACAGAATTTGGCTTATGGTCAGTGTTTAAGCATATTTTTTACATGCTCTACTGCCAGACACAAAACGGTGCTGTAGTCAATTTATTACCTAGAATTCTGATGACCAGCTACCTAACTTGGGCCCTCATACTCTCCTATGCACACACACATAGAGGGAGGCCTTCATCTATGGATCCCATCTTAGAAAGAAGAGGCTCCATGAGGTTCTGGCTTTGGAGAGGGCCAAAAGAGGAAGGGGAGAGGATAAAGTAGAGCAGTTGGAATCTGTCAGTACTGCAGAGTCTTCAAAAACATGCTGCTCTTCTCTTGAATAGTATTTCAGAGGAAGCTATGGGTTAAAGGAGTCTTGGCAGCATGGTTCCTGCTGGATTACCTCTGATGGGCTAACATCTCAAAAGATTCCCAGTTACTGTACATTTATATTTTATAATTTATTCATGATAAATAGTGAGTCTTATATTTTGAAGTGTCATTCTGATGACCAGATGCAAAAGTTAACTGTTTCTTTATACATAGATTATTCATGTGCAAACAATCACGGTTTAAACATGCAGTAAATATTATAGTGCATGCCTGTTATGCCATTTTGTAAAGCTCTGTGGCAGCAGGGACTAGTGTGAAACAAATGTTTTAGTGCTGTAAATAAAGGTGAAACTGATAAAATCATCCAATGGTTTAGGATGCTAAAACTATACATAATGAATGTCATAATGAAAACAGAAGAAAAATAAAGAAATGTAGTAAAACTAATAATTGAAAGGCTAGAGACATACAGGATTATAATGGTGCAATGGCTATAAAAATGTGAGCTTGCTAGTGCTGCCTATTACTTTCTTCACAGCAGTGGACAATATCAAATCAAAATGCAGTGAAGTTACATATTTAACATTGACGAGAGCTGCTTAACAAAACAGACACACCATCCTGAACCTGAAAGAAATGTTCTTCCTTTGGTTCTTGATCCCAAGTATATGAACAAATAGGATTTGGTTCAGGTGAATTGTTTGACTAAGGTTAATCAGCTCTTGATATTTACATCAATATATTTCCTCGGCAGATTTATTAATCCTTATGCAGCACCACCAACTCCATCTGCTTGCTCAGAGATGTGTAGGAGTCATGAGTAATCAAACCCCTGATATGCAACATGCTTAAAGATTGTTTCCTGGACTGATTTACAACGAAATCTCAGAAATCATTACCGATAGCATAAAAATGCAGGAACTTACCTGTATAGCTAGTCATCTTCCGTTTAAGAATGCATCAAAATTATGTCTGGATTTAGTTGCTTTATGCAGGTCATGGAGTTTCAACAATGCTATTTTCTCTAACAAGAGTTAACATGCAGCACCACTTTATTCTAATAGCTATGAGACAGCTGAGGGTCATACCACTGATGCCTATGTATCCTATATTAAATGCTGTTTAAATCAATGGTGTGAGAAATCTCATGATTTTGCCTTGATTGAAATTTCATCTGTGAAGTCTTCATAGGCTACTGTTGTAAAAACCTGAAACTTTTTAGAGTATCTTAGATAATGGATAAGAAAGGAAAATGTTGCGATACAGAGAAATGATCCTCAAAATCTGCCTAAGGATTCCAGCATAAATGCATTAGCAATGAAGATACAAAATTGTAGTAGGGCTAACAAATGCAGATTATTTTAGTTCTGCTGGATAATCCCTAGAAAAATCTCAGGCAGTCTCTGTCAATCTAGGAAAAACAAATATATATTCATGTAGTATGTGGTCAAGGAAGTGATATGAAAATCAGGGAACTATGACAGATGTACTGATGAATGAACATAGCCTTATAGTCTCAGCATGGTAGCAAAGAATATTGCCTCATATGCATCTTGTAAGCATTATCAGAGTGCAGTGGAATCCCTTCTGCTTATTTAACCTAGGCACCATATGAATTATTCACATCTCATCGCAAACCCGCTCAAACTGAGTCTTAGATCCAAGGTTCAATGTATTCATAAGCCTTCCACAATGCTTGAGAAAGTTTAGTGAATATGGATTGAGGCTGATGGCACAGTTGGAAGTGTGACAACTTATCTTCCAGCTTTCCTTGCTCTGCACAGAAGTTGTCCCTGCCCCAAACTCTCTTCCCAAAGGTGGAGGAAATCCCAGCACTTGCTGAGGAAAAGAAAATGAGATAGGAAGGGGAACAGCTCTCAGTGTTTCTCTCTCAGGAGGTTTTAGGTAATTGAATCTGAACCTTCAGGCAAACCTGCAGTACTTAGTTTCCAAGGCCAGCAAACCAAATTGCAAAATGTTGTTCATAGTCCCTTTGTTAATTGAACTTCACAGGTTTCACACAGCCCTGTTTCTCATTTCCTCATACCTCTACTGACTACAGTGAAAATGACACCAATACCTATTTCTTATATAGGGTTTTTCATCAGCAGATCTCAAAGTGTTTCACAATCTTTAATCATAGAATCATAGAAATGTAGAACTGGAAAGGACTTCCAGATGTCATCAAGTCCAGACCGCTGCACTGAGGCAGGATCAAGTATACCAAGACCATCCCTGACAGATGTTTATCTAACCTGTTATTAAAAATATCCAATGATGAGGATTCCACCACTTCCCTTGGAAGTCTCTACAAAAATTTAACTACCTAATAGTTAGAATTTTTTTCCTATAATCTAACCTATGTCTCCCTTGCTACAGATTAAGCCCATTACTTCTTGTCCTTCCTTCAGTGACATAGAGAACAATAGATCTCCATCTTCTTTATAACAGCCATTAACATATTTGAAGATTGTCTTCAGGTCCCTCCTTTGTCTTCTTTTCTCAAGACTAAACATGCCCAGTTTTGTTAAACTTCTCTCATAGGTCAGGTTTTCTAAACCTTTACCATTTTTGTTGCTTTCTTCTGGACCCTGTGCAATTTACTGACAGCTTCCCTAAAGTGTGGGCCCCAGAATTGGACATAGTACTCCAGCTGTGCCCCCCGCCCCCAGTGCCAAGTAGACTGGAACAATTACCTCCTGTGTCTTACATACAACACTCCTGTTAATACGCCCCAGAATGATATTAGCCTTTTTTGTCATTGTGTCACATTATTGACTCATTCAATTTGTGTTCCATTAAACCCCCAAGATCTGTGGGCTTTTGTCATTTGCCCCCTTTGAACTTAGTTTGAAACCTTCCTAACTAGGTTGGTGAGTTAGTCCACAAAGATGCTCTTCCAACTGTGAGAAAAAATGGGGTCTACCTTACCAAGAACAGCATCCCATGGTTGAAGAAGCCAAAACCCTCCCATTGACAACATCTGTGCAGCCATGCTTTCATCTCTAAGATACACAGATCTCTGCCTGTGCCCTTACCTTCAACAGGGAGGATGGATGAGAACACAACTTGTATCCCCAACTCCTTCACCCTTCCTCCCAGAGCCCTCACTCCTTATCTGCTTAGGGTCTTACCTGGCAGTATCATTAATGCCCATGATGAGCCTTGGCAACCTTTCTGTAACATCTCAGACGTGGGCTCTGGGTAGGCATCACACCTCCAGAGCATCATGTTAGGTTGGCAGATGAATGCCTCCATTCCCCTCAAAAGGGAGTCCTTGACCACCAGTACCCTACTCCTCTTCCTCTTTGGTATGATGGCCATGAACCTCCTAGCCTTCAGGGGGATTGCTATCGGGGTCTGCTCCTCTCCTCCTGTTGCCAGTACAGAATACTGGTTCTTGACTGCAATGGACTTGGGTGTTGTGTAGGGCATTGTCTACTGTCCAAGGAGGCCAGCAGCCAGTCTCCTACCTGTAGAGCAGCTGGTCCTCCTTTCTCTTCTGACGTCAACATAGTCATCTGTAGTCAGCTATCATCCTATGTCCCAGATGTTTCCATATGGGTCCTGTTGATGAAGTGCTTGTGCTCCCATATCCTACACAGATGAGCCACCTCCTCCTGCAACTCTTACTTGCTTCTGGAAGGACTCCACCAACAGACATCTTACACCAGATCATTCCCCCATGCCTGGCTTTCATCAGCAGGGATATGCAGGTGACATTCCCAGAAAGTAAAGACCCAGGCCTGGGTAGAAGCCTCCAGGGTCCAGGTGCCTGTCTCTCAGGGACCCCCCTCAGATGCAGGCAGAAGAAGAGCTAGCAGTTGGTGACATTCTCTTTTCCCCCCATTGTGGTCTCTCCCTTGTAGAGTACCTGAAAGTTAAGGAAAGAAAATCAGTATCAAATGGAGTAGTCATATAAACTGTGACAGATATAACAATGTCCTGCAATATCCTTGTGAGACCCTTACTGAATTCAATTTAAGTATCTGTGGGATCCATCGTATTAAATGAATGGTTTATGTATTATTGTGGGCTGGGATTGAAGGTAACCTCTCTGGGAGGGGATGACACATATGGGAGACCTTAGGGTTCAAAAGACTATATTGAACAATGTGCCAGACAAAAATGGACTTTTGGAACAAAAAATGTTAAGTGATTTTATTGGGGAATATTTAGGGGAAGGTGACTGCATTTTCCACCTTCAATTATGCCAAAACCCAGCCTTTTGATGGGACGTAAGCTATTGTCTACTTATCACCTGATCAAAGGTCCAAGCTGTATAAAGGAAAGACTGAATTATTCTGGTCCTGAATCTGAGACAGTTACGAACTGTAAGCACAGAGAAAACCCAGTTTTGTGTTATGAAGGAATGATGCCTACCAGAGTCCAAGGCTGTAGTTGGGGTGACATCTGGTAAGATTTTTAGTATGCATATAGGTTCTTTTATTTTGTTAATGTTTTATCTGTAATGTTTCATCTTATGAATAAATGTGCTTGCTAATAAAGACCTGTGTGTTCACTTATAACTTCAGTTATAACTCCAATACACTGTACATAACATCTGGAGAGAAAGCAAAGTACAGAAAGCAAAGCAAAATAACATGAGGGGGAAAGGAGTCCAGGAGAGCTGGCTGTATTTTAAAGAATCCTTATTGAGGTTGCAGGAAAAAATCATCCCAATCTGTAGAAAGAACAGTAAATATGGCAGGCGACCAGCTTGGCTTAACAGTGAAATTCTTGCTGACCTTATACGCAAAAAAGAAGCTTACAAGAAGTGGAAGATTGGACAAATGACCAGGGAGGAGTATAAAAATATTGCTCAGGCATGCAGGAGTGAAATCAGGAAGGCCAAATCACACTTGGAGTTGCAGCTAGCAAGAGATGTTAAGAGTAACAAGAAGGGTTTCTTCAGGTATGTTAGCAACAAGAAGAAAGTCAAGGAAAATGTGGGCCCCTTACTGAATGAGGGAGGCAACCTAGTAACAGACGATGTGGAAAAAGCTAATGTACTCAATGCTTTTTTTGCCTCTGTCTTCACGAACAAGGTCAGCTCCCAGATTGCTGCACTGGGCAGCACAGTATGGGGAGAAGGTGACCAGCCCTCTGTGGAGAAAGAAGTGGTTCGGGACTATTTAGAAAAACTGGACGAGCACAAGTCCATGGGGCCGGATGTGCTGCATCCGAGGGTGCTAAAGGAGTTGGCGGATGTGATTGCAGAGCCATTGGCCATTATTTTTGAAAACTCATGGCGATCGGGGGAGGTCCCGGATGACTGGAAAAAGGCTAATGTAGTGCCCATCTTTAAAAAAGGGAAGAAGGAGGAT
Source organism: Terrapene triunguis (assembly GCF_002925995.2). Classification (NCBI taxonomy): domain Eukaryota; kingdom Metazoa; phylum Chordata; order Testudines; family Emydidae; genus Terrapene; species Terrapene triunguis. Next base: position 15,795,953 of record NW_020664530.1, read on the forward strand.
CCGGGGAACTACAGGCCAGTCAGCCTCACCTCAGTCCCTGGAAAAATCATGGAGCAGGTCCTTAAGGAATCAATTCTGAAGCACTTAGAGGAGAGGAAAGTGATCAGGAACAGTCAGCATGGATTCACCAAGGGCAAGTCATGCCTGACTAACCTAATTGCCTTCTATGAGGAGATAACTGACTCTGTGGATGAGGGGAAAGCAGTGGATGTGTTATTCCTTGACTTTAGCAAAGCTTTTGATACAGTCTCCCACAGTATTCTTGCCAGCAAGTTAAAGAAGTATGGGCTGGATGAATGGACTATAAGGTGGATAGAAAGCTGGCTAGGTCGTGGGGCTTAACAGGTAGTGATCAACGGCTCCATGTCTAGTTGACAGCTGGTTTCAAGCGGAGTGCCCAAGGGGTCGGTCCTGGGGCCGGTTTTGTTCAATATCTTCATTAATGATCTGGAGGATGGCGTGGACTGCACTCTCACCAAGTTTGCAGATGACACTAAACTGGGAGGAGTGGTAGATACGCTGGAGGGTAGGGATAGGATACAGAGGGACCTAGACAAATTAGAGGATTGGGCCAAAAGAAATCGGATGAGGTTCAACAAGGACAAGTGCAGAGTCCTGCACTTAAGATGGAAGAATCCCATGCACTGTTACAGACTAGGGACCGAATGGTTAGGAAGCAGTTCTGCAGAAAAGGCCCTGGGGGTTACAGTGGACGAGAAGCTGGATATGAGTCAACAGTGTGTCCTTGTTGCCAAGAAGGCTAACGGCATTTTGGGCTGTATAAGTAGGGGCATTGCCAGCAGATCGAGGGATGTGATCATTCCCCTCTATTCGACATTGGTGAGGCGTCATCTGGAATACTGTGTCCAGTTTTGGGCCCCACACTACAAGAAGGATGTGGAAAAATTGGAAAGAGTTCTGCGGAGGGCAACAAAAATGATTAGGGGGCTGGAGCACATGACTTATGAGGAGAGGCTGAGGGAACTGGGATTGTTTAGTCTGCAGAAGAGAAGAATGAGGGGGGATTTGATAGCTGCTTTCAACTACCTGAAAGGGGGTTCAAAAGAGGATGGATCTAGATTGTTCTCAGTGGTACCTGATGACAGAACAAGGAGTAATGGTCTCAAGTTGCAGTTGGGGAGGTTTAGGTTGGATATTAGGAAAAATGTTTTCACTAGGAGAGTGGTGAAGCACTGGAATGGGTTACCTAGGGAGGTGGTGGAATTTCCTTCCTTAGAGGTTTTTAAGGTCAGGCTTGACAAAGCCCTGGCTGGGATGATTTAGTTGGGGATTGGTCCTGCTTTGAGCAGGGGGTTGGACTAGATGACCTCCTGAGGTCCCTTCCAACCCTGATATTCTGTGATTCTATGATTCTACAGGTGCTGGCCTGGTAAGGTAGACCAGCTTGCTGGGAATATCACAGAGTGTGCAGGGAACTGTGCAGCCTGGGTGGGGGAGGGGAATCTGTTTAGGAGAAGAGAGACATAGAATCATAGAATATCAGGATTGGAAGGGACCTCAGGAGGTCATCTAGTCCAACCCCCTGCTCAAAGCAGGACCAATCCCCAGACAGATTTTTGCCCCAGATCCCTAAATGGCCCCCTCAAGGATTGAACTCACAACCCTGGGTTTAGCAGGCCAATGCTCAAACCACTGAGGTCTTGGTCCAAGAGAGATGTTGGCTGAGGGGCCAGGAGCCTAGAGGGGGTGCTCTTATAGAGGGAGAATACAGGTGCAGTTGTCCTGAATTTTGAATGAAAAATAATTTATTCTTTTTTCTATTCACAAATTATCTGTAAACCAGCTCATGATTTCCACAATGCATTTGTTGTTCCAATCAATTCATGTTTTGTTCTAGTATATGTTAGCTGATGTATTGCTTAAAAGTTTCACTGTGAATATTTGTTGTACATAATTTGATATTCAAGCAATTTGATTCATCACCTAAATTAAAGATATTGCTTCTGTTGACTGAATGACTGTAAATTTAATAACAGATGAAGGTTTGAATAAGCTCACCAGAGCTCTCAGACAGAGGGTCAAGAGTACGGAAAGGTATCAGGAGAAAAGCGAGTTAGGAAACTTTAGGCGACGTCCTTTCCTTATTTTCCACACAAGCATTATATTCTGGCTATGCAGTCATTCTCAGCTTTTAAAAATAGCTGAGTTCCTTCCTGTCTGAGGGAGAGAGAAAGACATAAACCAAGATTTATTGGCTATTTACAGCAAACTTTACATTCAAACTTTCATCATATTCACACAAAGAAATTTGAGTTTGCGTGTAAATGCAAAATCTTATTTGAAAGGGTGTGGTGTCATATCCTTTTCCGTCTTATCTGATCATTTCAGTGCAGGGTTCCATAGACAATTCCAGCACAAGTACATGTTGCACATAAAGACATACTTATATACAACCACACAGATCTGCATGAATAAAGACAAGCATACAGACTAGACCTCGGTTCCATGAAGTGGCCCTAAATATAATAAGCTGAACTAAGAAATGCATAAAGGCTCCTAATTCCAAGTTTACTGGGAAGGTGGCACAAGGCCACACAGAGGGGAGAGAAGGGCTCAGAGAGATAAGTATGTGGAGAAAGCAGTGGTGGGGCTATGCATGGGGGAAGTTACAGGCCTTTGCAGTTAAAGCCTGTAACATTTGAGAAAAAGAACATCCCTTCTTAAACTTATTATATTAAATGGGTAATAAACAAACAGAGAAAGAAATAGAAAGGAGCTCTAAAACAGATTCTCCTTATTCCCTTAATAATAATAATAATAAAAGAACATTATGGGCATAAAGACTTTTTTTCAGTTAGCCAACCATGATGGTTGTGGAAGAATGTCTCCACTTTCACAAAATGACATAGGACTATATTAGGTATTTCTTCTTACGCTTCAAGATTTAATTAATGCTCTGAGCACGTGAAGACACATATCTGAGGTGTAGGATGATCACACCTGAGAAGTGCTCTCTACTGTTCAATTTATTTTCATTGAGTAAATCATATAGACTTCCTTGTCTTCATCTCTGCATTTTGGATGTCATCATCAGCAACATGGATACCCAGGTAATAAAGAGACTCAGATATTGTGGTGACTGGGGCACTTTTAAGTGCAAAGGAGTTGCACTTAAAAGTTTCTTCCATTTTAAAAGATTTTGAATGAGATGCCCTATACTTAAAATGGGGGAAGGTCGTATCATTGAATAACATCTCTAAATCATTGGCAATTTCTCTAAGAATTCAACTACTCTGGTTAACAATTTTCTGTTTTCTCTTTTCCATTCTGATTTTCTATCCATTCCTATCTTCAATCCCTAAAATTGCCTTCAAAGTTTCCAGCCACCCTTTTGCATGCTTATATTCTGCATACCTTCTAGCTGCTGAAGTTCCTGGTTGTTCTACCTGTTTATTGATCCAGTTCTCTTATCTTTTGGTTTCCTTATCTATTGCTTTATAATGCTGTTTCAGTCAATCATTGGCCTTTACAATGTTATCTTTTTGTTTCAGGGTTCTGAATAGCTTTTCATTTTTTATTCATTTTCAAGGTCTCTTTTGCAAGCTTATTTTACCTTCTTTTTGCAGTTTCCTATACTGCATTCCTAATGTGGTTCCATTCTTCATCTATATCTGTTCTTTATTCAGTGCTTCAAATAAAGGGCACTTAAAGTTGAAAATCCTGTCTGATTTCTTCTTGCTTCAATTTTGTTATGTCTAAAAATGAAAGGGGCTTGTTTTGATCCCCTTCCAATTTTTCCAGAATGGGTCCAGACTGATCTCTACACCCATGTCTGTGCACATTACAGCTGGGCAAAATTTTTCAGACAAATATTTTATTTGCCAAAAAAGACAGTTTCAACCAACCTAAAACTATTTTCAAATTCAATATGAATTGGTTGAATAGTTTTGGCCCCACATTTTTTTGAGCTAGATTCACAAGGGGATTTAGATGCCATTCACAAAACCATCATGAAAAAAGAAAGTGGTGCCCCACACCCTTTAATACCCAATAGCCCAGTGGTTAGGGCACTTGTGACCCAGGGACCCCTTGGTGTCAATGGGCAGAGTGGGCAGGAGGTGTATAAGATTTTACAGGGATCCCTGTTGTGAAATAGATGAATAGTAATTCACCAAATGGTAGCATGTGAGATTTCTACTGAGAGCCAGTCATGATAATCATAGCAAAATGTATATACAGATAATATTTAAGCACTGATGTATCTATACTGAAAATTATGTTCTTAAGGCCTTGATGTTAAGGCTGTTACCCAGGGTTCTTTCAACCCAAAGCTCTTGGTAACTTTTACTCTGTGCGAGGTGGTGTCAGGAAATAAATCAGGGGAGACATGGCCGTCCGACCGGTAGATGGCTGGCACAAGTAGGACAACACAAGAGTGTTTTCACTTAAAGCTAAACTTTACTTAGTCTCAAGCACTTACACACGTCCACAACAAGTTAGTAAAACACCCCCAACCCTTGATAATTACCAAAGCTGAGTGTGGCTCTCGAGTGACACAGCAGCAGGCTTCCGGTGGCCAAATCTTCCATCTGCCGGTGGGGACCGCAAGATGTAACCAGAGGGAGAGTCCAAAAGACTCCAAAAGAGTCCCCAAACGAGTCCAACTACCTCAAACTTTCCCCCCATATTTATACATTAGTAATAGAATGACATGTCCCTTAAAGAAAACTTGTTAAAGTAAGCAGTTTCAATGGTCAAGCAAGAGGTTCCTTCTGATTATTTATTAACTAGGTGTGGGTTTTTCCAGAGTTTGCAGCCTTGAGACCCCAATAGACATTCCTGGGGCACATCCTGCTCTTTTAAAATGCATGTATCAGCAACTTCAACACAATTCTTATCAGGAAGGATGCGGGGTCAAGGATTCTGTGGCACCCCAAACCCCCCTCCCCTCCTGCCTTGGTCAAGCTGAGACTGCTGAATAGGCTGCTTTTAACATTAAGTCGTAGTGGTTTCAGGCACTTTACTGGTTTGCCAAAATCTCCCCGTACAAGGCAGGTCACCAGAAGGTGACATACCTCTGAAATGTTCCTTTCAGGCATGAGGTAACAGACACCTAACTCCCTATCTGGCCATTTGTGTACTGTGTATTGCAGTGGCTCTCAACCTTTCCAGACTACTGCTCCCCTTTCAGGAGTCTGATTTGTCTTGTGTACTCCCAAGTTTCACCTCACTTAAAAACTACTTGCTTACAAAATCAGATATAAAAATACAAACATGTCAAGCACACTATTACTGAAAAATTGCTGACTTTCTCATTTTACCATAAAATTATAAAATAAATTGACTGGAATATAAACAATGTACTTACATTTCCATGTATAGTATATAGCACAGTATAAACAAGTCATTGTCTGTATGAAATTTTAGTTTGTACTGACTTTGCTAGTGCTTTTTATGTAGCCTGTTGTAAAACTTGGCAAATATTTAAATGAGTTGATGTACCCCCGGAAGACCTCTCCACCCCCAGGGGTATGAGTACCACTGGTTGAGAAGCACTGGTGTATTGCATGCCTCACAATGTATGCCTATTTGCATAGTAAGTCAGCTGCAAAATGAGAGGTTGCAAAATCTACAAAAAAAAAAAAAAGAAATCTGTCTTGTTTTATGAATAAAGACAAAGGATGGGACTGATATATTTTGGGCAGCAAAAAGACATACCGAATCCTTCCCTAGGGGGCAAGCTGACAGAGTGTCTGTCTCATGATAGGAGGGTCAGAGCCAACGTAGCTGTAAAGTGCTGCAAGAATTTGGGGTGAGCATTACTCTACAAAACATGAGAGAAGTCTAGTCAATTAAGTCTAAGCCATAGAAAGCATGTTATGATTTTATTTCATATGTAACTATTTGTTTCCGGTACTTCAACTTGCTACTATTTGAATTCTTTGTTAAATAAACTTATATTTTGTTTCATGGTACACATAGCTAAGAGCTATGTGTTAGGTAAGCAGTGATCTTAGGTGGAATGGGTAAGCTGGGGTGTGCTGCTTCTTTCAAAGCAGCGAACCTATGAATACTACAAGTGTCTAGTGGAATAGGGGCTGGACACTCCATGGAGATACTCGAGGATTGAGGTGTGCCAGTTGCTAATCTGAAGTGTGACAGTGGGGCCTGCAAGGCCTGGAGAGGAGTGTTTGTGTTGCTTGTGGAGAGGAAGAGCTGACCCACATCAGGCACATAAAAGGCTTCCTAACACTAAAGGTAGGTAGTAATGAAGTGCCTCACAACCCTGGGAAGCATCCCATTATTCACCTGGGAAATGGGAGACCTGAGTTCAAGTCCTTGCTCCAGAGGTCTCCCATATCCTGTGCTATTGGCTATTCTGGGACAGGTCACTCTGAATCTCTCCCATTGAAATTCTTCCACTTTGTGTAAATAATTAAATATGCATTGAGTCAGAGGGTCAGAATGACTCTATAGCCGGAGTGGTTAGGGCTCTAACTTGGGAAGGGGAACATCTGAGTTCCAGTCCCTGCTCCAGTGAATTATTTATACAAAGTGGAACAGCTTCAGCAGGTAGGACAGAGAGAGTTATGCTAGAGTACAACATAGCTATTGGTTAGGGCACTTCCCTGCAATGTCCTATGTTCAAAGCCCTGCTCTGAAACAGAGTGGGGACTTAAACACAGATCTCCTGCATCCCAGGTGAGTGCTCTAATCACAAGGGTAATAAGTGGGGGCAACTCCTTATCCTCCTCTGAATGGCAATTCCAAATTTCATTTCCTTTTTATAAAAAAGGGGGGTTTCAATGCCTGAAATCAAAATGAAACATTTCATTTCAGGGAAAACAAACATTTAATTCAACCCAAAATTAAACTTGTTTGTTTGTTTGTTTGTTTGTTTGTTTTGCTGAGAAACCAAACACATTTTTTTCTGGTAGATTTAAAAAAAATATATATTTTTTTCAGTTTGGCCAGTGAACTCCCAAAAATAGATTATTTAAACAGCTCTAGAATACATTTTAAAATCTTGCAGTTAGGTATGTCATTGATGGAAAACAGTGATATAGACAGTGTGATTTATAGTAGTTCTATCAATTCAACTGCATGCATGAATCATTCACCTGCCATTCATTGTGCTTCCTCCATTTTGTGTCGTTACAATACTTAACTGCAAGGACAAGGATGATTATATTCATCATCAATCCCTTCTCAGTCAACTTTTCCTCTGAAATGAAACTCAGGGAACAATAATTTTCTCCCCTTTTCTGATCCCCCCACTCCCAAACTCCATATCACTCCCTTGTGGGCAGGCCATTTGTCCAGTCTTAAGCTGAACGGTGCCTGGTTTGTCCCCTGTCCAGTACTGATGTAAAACCAGATGTGGTTTTGTCCTGGATCACACATGGAGGATGCTATTTTATGGAGCGGCTGGTGGATTGGGGGAGGGGTTACCAGGAGCTGGTAGAGACAACCAAGGGCCCATGTCCTGTATTTGGGCATGCATTAGTGGCCACCCTATTCCCTTGTCATCCCCATCTATCTCACAATATTCCCCTCTACCTATTGACTTATAGCCCTTAGCTCCTTTACTCACCTTCTCTTGAATGCCAGCCCTACCTGGCTCAATGCTAGTTCCTCCACCTTTGAACTCCACTTCCAACAAGATCTTTCACTTTTCTTGCTAGTTACCAGTCTGATACACAACCCTAAAACCTTGAGCAAGAGAAGGTGAGTTATGTTAGTAACCCAGAGCAAGGGGTGAAAATGGTTCCCCAGGTGACAAATCAAGACTGGGCATGACTTGCTCTTCTCACCTCTCAGTAGCCACTGTCTTTCCCTCATCCTTGCACAGAACTCCACAGTGTATAGCTCTTAACCTTGGGAAGTTAGGAAAACTGTCTAGTTTCCTAAGGGCTAACCATTACATTATAACCACACAAACATACTATTTTATATATACAAAAAGTGAGATTGAGAATCAGTCCCCCTTTCACATACCCATCAAGAACTAGAATAAGATCAACATTTATTATTTCATGTCTAACATCTGATGACTTTACTAACACTTAAAAGAAAGAGGAGAAAGGAATGAAAAACAGCTTTTGATAGTAGCCAAAAATTAGGAATGAAAAAGCTGAAGGATTTGCACTCCCCTCCAAAAAACAAAAAATCTGGCAAAAAAAAATATTTTTCATTCATTCTACTAGTAGTTCGGGTTCTCCCCTCATCGTCCTCCTTCCTCCGCAGTGTCATGTCATTTTCTTTTCATTTCATCTTTCTTTTTGATAATGAAAACTGGGGATATAAAAACAGAGACCCAAATCATGAGTGATGCAGCATGCATGCATTTCTATATACTTCTCACCCCACTTTATGATTCAGAGTATGTCAGCCAATGAAGCAATGCAGTTTCTCATCTGTTTATCTATCCACCTACCTACCCTTGCCTTCTGGGGAATAAGATTTTTTCTTCTTAGCAATTTAATTCAGTATAAAAGGAGCTGATGTACTATTAAACCGTGTATTAAATGTTAATTTGTCTTAGCTAGAGCTATAAAATAATAGCATGTATTATGTTTAACTTATATTCATTCTTTTATTACAACTGTCTACTATCAATGTGTTCCTTGAGTCATAATAGAAACAATAGATCTTATGTGTTTACCACAAAGAGATAAAGCATTAAATTGAAAATATTCTTCTTATTGACACCACTCTAAAGGAATTTAGAAAATATAGACCTAGCAACTCCAAGTCCCTTTTATGGACTCCATTTTAAACATCTGTTTGAAAAGAGAAACCATAATATTGAAAGATCTATGCCTACTTGCTCCAGAACAGATAGGAGCAAAAAAATTATGATGCCACACTTGGCTACAGATTGCAATAATAATTATTCGTAATGTTGTAGCCATGTTCCTGAATGCAAATACCTGGTTTCAGAGGCCTAATTCTGCTCCTTTTGTTGACCCTAATCTAGATTTTAAACTCATTAGTGTATGTCTACCTCCAAATTTGTACAGTGCCAGGCACAACAGAACGCTGATCATGAACAGGGTCTGTGGGATTGTGATGGGGCATAAAAACCCCACACTGAAGAGCAAGGGGTTAAGGAAAAGCTCTGGGCCCAGATGGCCCCGCCCAGCCACTCTGCAAAGTCTGGATAAGCTGGAGGCAGGGCTTTAACAAGAGGTGCAGAGCAGCTCAGAGGCAGGCAGTGAAAGGGAGCAAATGACTGCTCTGAGGAAAAAGTACTGCCCAGGAGCTCACTCCCTGAGACCTGACAACACAGACCTGTGTAAACCTACGAAGGAGAGGCAGGTGACTGAGTGTGACTTGATTGATGTGATTGACTCTGTGAAGTTAAAGGAGACCGGGGTAGGAAGTGGTCCGGGAGGGACAGCGGCTTAGCACCCCAACGTGTCAAGTGTAGCTGCCCACCATTGGGCCCTGGACATAAGCCTGGTGGAGAGGGCAGGCCAAGCTACCCTACTCACTTCAAGAGGCATTAAAACACCAGAAGCCTTCACCTAGGATGAGAACCCAGCTGGAGAAGACCTCAAGTGTTCAGTGGCTCAGCCCCCGCCTCCAAAAAAATTTCCCTGTGCTAAAGGGGAGGACTGGAAACCCTGGGGATGGGGTGCTCAAGGAGAGGACTGTGCTTACAATGGGGAGGGGGGAGGGGTTGAACTGTCAATCAATGCATGACCACTAGGCAGAACTGTTGGTGGTTGTGCATCTTCTACAGGATGTCACCATAATATAAATATTAAACAACAATAATATATTATTCTATTGCCCAGTCCTGCAACCCTCACTCCATGGAGTAGTCCCACTATCCTCAGAGAGAGTATTCAACTGAGTAATGCTGAAGGATAAACCTCATACTGTTTTAGGCCCCAATCCCGCAACTGACAGTGTATGGGTGGATGCACAGCCCCATTGATGTCTATTGTGGGTGCAGCAGTCCACCTGTTCACTGTCAATTGTACAAGTGGGACCTGTATACAGTCTCATCAATCAGTCAAAAAGCCACACTGTTTTACTGTTCCTTAGTAAATATCTCCTCTGCTGGATTAGTCTACATAGTCAACTCTCTTCCCTGCCCAGTTCTGTTCTGCACTGTGCTAACTCTTTTCCTAACCCCATTTTAAAAGTGGAATTTCTTTCTTCTGTTCCCAGAGGAATACAGCATAAGCAGGCTGACAGACAGGTAATGATATTGCTCATCATTAATCAGGAACACACTGCAGAAATTGCTAAGCAACGAGGCAAAGAAACTCCTTGGGTATGTCTACACAGCAAAGAAAAACCTGCAGCGGGAACTTGGGCTTGCAGGGCCCAGACTGAAGGGCTGTTTTATTGCTGTGTAGACTTCCAGGCTCAAGCTGGAGTGTGATTCTGAGAACCTCCCACCCTGCAAGGTCTTGGAGCCTGGGCTCCAGCCTCAGTGTGGAAGTCTACACAACAATGAAACAGCCACATGGGCTTGTGGGGCTCAGGCTAAGTTGGCTGGCACAGGCCAGACATGAGTTTTTCTTTGCTGTGTAGACATACCCTTAGGGGCTGATTCAGTGCCCATTCAAAGTCAATGGAAAATCTTGCCACTCTCTTGAATAGGCATTGTCTCAGGCTCTGAACATTTCTTCAGTCTCCCCACCATACGCTAAATTCTGCGCTGGTTAGACCCCGGCAAATCACTGGAGTCAGTGGTTTTGCACATATATAACTCGGGAGAAAATTTGGCCCAATATGTTAGTAAAGAGTATACATGGACCCCATATTTCTCAAAATATGTCTGGTATATCATCATGCTAGGTTTATACAGGAATTTTAGATTAATGCCTGTCAGGCTGTGATTGTTTTATTTGATCATCCAGATGTGAAGCAGTTGAACTCTGAAACAGATTATTACTCTGGCAAATTTAAATATAACTGGTGTAGCTGTTCACAGATTAATTAGTGAATCAAACAGGTCTGAGATTTAGGGAATTTGTTAATCTAATTTCATTTAATACATTCAACGTAAGGTCTGAATATATTATGCCTTGTAAAATTGCCTTTTTCACACAAGTTGTTGGTTTTGTGATTCACAATATCAGTAAACAGCTACCAATTCTCTAATTTTCTCATTTGGGCCTTTAGAATTATAGATGAGCCATGGAATTTGTGATTGGATCTGTGTTATGGAGACAGAGATATTGGCTCAATAGTTAAGGTTAAAGCACAATTTTCATTTTGACTTCTCTGGAACTGAAATAGTGGCTTACTTTGATGATAGGGGTCTGTGAATTTTTGAGAGTACTTTGGTCACAAAAATAAGTGGTCAAAAATATAACTTTTCAGAAATTTTGCAAGGCACATCTCAACAATTTTAGTATTATGCACAGAAACTATTGACAACCACCAACTTACAAAATTCACAGACATCTGTGTAAAGTAACTGTCATTTTATTATAGGGGCAGGTCTACACTAACTAAGGTACGCAACTTCAGCTACGTGAATAACGTAGCTGAAGTTCGAAGTACCTTAGTTCGAACTTACCTCGGTCCACACGCAGCAGGCAGGCTCCCCCGTCGACTCCGCGGTACTCCTCTCGCTGAGCAGGAGTACCACAGTCGACGGCGAGCACTTCTGGGTTCGACTTATCGCGTCCAGACAAGACGCGATAAGTCGAACCCAGAAGTTCGATCGCTCGCCACCGAACTATCGGTTAAGTGTAGACCTACCCAAAGAGCATGTGATGTGAGATGTAGAGATCAAAGATCAAATGTCATTTGTAAGGGCTCTGGATTGCAGTGAGTTGCAGGCCTCATTCAATTCCAGATTCTGATTGCTATTGTGTTAGTTACGTAGATGTTTAAATAGAGATAATGTAGTTATTAGCCACAAGCTGTCTGTACCTTAATAAAACCACTATATCAACAATCATTTTGATCTACAAACTCCATTTTCTCTTTAATGATCGCCATCCTTTACATATTATAATGGTACTTTGGTTGAGTTATGGTAGTAGAATAAGAAGGACGAAGAGAGTGTTTATCACTGCCAGTGATGGTAAATTCTTTGAATGTGGTCAACAGAAGCAAGACAATGACCCTGCCTCCTTCTTCCCAACTGGTGCAATAGAGTGGGCACAGAGGGAGGGTACATCACCATTCCAAAAAGGAATGATGGATGCCACTTCTTAGTACACTCCACCAAGCGCTCCCCTACATGCACATTATCAAACTGTGTAACTGCAATAGGATTACACATGACATGTTCATTAGTGTTTGCAGTGTCAGGCCTTAATTCTCCATAACGAGTATATACTCACACGACAAGTATGTGACAGATATGGAAATTTTCTGCAATATCCTGGACAAACATTATTGAATTAAGTTAAACCTTACCGAATTAAGTTTTAATAGCTTTGGAGTCCATTGTACTATAAATGCAAAATTTATGTATTATTGTGGGATTGTATGCAACTTTGAAACTGGGGAGACATAATTAATGTAAACCTTGGGAAGTGTTATGAGCTTCAGGGGACTATTTGAAACAATGTGCCAGACAAGAATGAACTTTCAAAGTTAAGAGAGTTTCCCAGGACATCTCTAGGAGGAGGTGTATGCAAATGTAACCCTCCCAGTTATGCAAGAACTCAGACTTTTGAAGTTTCACCCTAACAAGGGGACTTTTGTCTGCTTATTACCTATTACATGGGGACATAATCAAATTCCCAAATTATATAAAGGAGTGACTCTCAGATTCATGGGTGTGCTTGGTCTGAGCTAAAAGCTGTTATGAACTTGTGACTTCTGTTTGTAGGAGTGATCACCTGCCAAAGCCTTTGTTGGAGTTGGGATGATTTCTGGTAAACTTATCAGTTAGTTAATTTGTTAGTACCTGTAGTGAGGTGGATTGGCCCTTCCCAGACACAGAGGAAGAGGGTGGCTCCACCCCCTCGTGGGCGGAGTCCTACCCCCTAGCACCGCCCCCCAAAGCCTAGGGGTGGGGCTGGAAGTATGAAGGTGGGACCCGGAAGCTCAGTGTGGGGCCAGCCACTGGAGGGGACAGGTGCTTCTCCTGAGCTCTCATGCTGGGAGACGGCAGCAGGCCCACAGAGTGCAGACAACTGGCCCAGACTGCCTGGACCCTGGACTGACCTGACCCCAAGGGAAGCAGACTACTGGCCCGGGCCACCCGGACTCCTGGACGACCTGGCCCCACAGGAAGCAGATGACTGGCCCGGACCACCCGGACCCCTGGACGACCCAACCCCTCAGGAGACAGATGGTTGGCCCGGACTGCCGTCTGGCCCAACCCCAGCAGAGCTTCTGCTGGCAACTAAGGCCCCTGCAGAGCACCTTACCTCACCGGACCAGCAGATACCCATGGAGGGGGAGTGTGGAAGTGGCCTGGGGTAGTAGACCCTTGTTTGGCTGCAATGCTGGCAGAGGGTGAGGCAGCGTGTTGCGGCTTGGATCCCCATTGACACGGTGGCAGACCCCTCCTCCACCTTTAGGGCCCTGGGCCGGGACACAGTGGAATGGGAGGGCCTGTGTCCCCCTGCCACCCAAGAGGTGGGTGGCAGTCTTCCCTCCCTCAGGCTAGCTGAAGGAAAGCCTGAGGTAACTGACTTTGCGTACAGGCCCAAGCTGAGAGACTTTGTTTCCTGCCCAGCTCTGAACCAGACCTTGGGCTCATTAATTGCGAGCAGCCCCACCTGAGTACAAGTGGCATTGAGAGACTTTGCGTATTGCCCCGCTCTGAACCAGAGGCTAGCCTGATTGACTACTTGCAGCTCCACCTGAGTGCAGGCTTGAGCCAAAGGACTGCAGCTTGATCTGAGCGAGGGGCTAGACTATGGGCTCTAGTTCCCCACTGTGGCAAGAAGCCGAGCGAAGGACTTCCGGCTCTCCCGGAAGGGGGGAAGACAACGGAGGTGGGGCACAGCCAGAGGGCCGTGCCCTGAAGAGGACGCCACAGTCCGGGAGTGACACGGGCCCCCATATACAGAGGAAACAGCAGAGCAAACAATGGGTGAAACATCACCTCCAAAGGGCGCTCCATAGCTGGACAGAGCTAATTCCCGGAAAAGCCAGCAGGTGGCGCTGCGGCAGTGCATCCCACCTGTTACAGTACCCATTACACCTCTGGCATTTAGGGCAGTGATGAAGCTCCTCCACTCCTGTTTCTGGCAAGTCTTTCAATGGTTCCCCAACTGTGCCCCAGGTTTTTCAGCTCAGCTTCCACAGCTCTTCGCCATATTGTTTTTGGGTGACCTCATTTTTACTTGCCTTCAGGTGTCCATCTTAGTGCTATTCTATTGATGGAATCAGTTTCCATCCAAAGCACATGGCCAATCCATCTCCAGTGTCTCCTACTAATGATGGTTCTCATATTTTCTTGGCTGCACTGTGTAAATAGGTCTTGGTTTGAAATTGTCCTGGGGCAAAAGATACAGAGGATTTTTCTAAGGCAGGTTGTATGGAATGAAGACAGATTGGACACGTCATACTTTGTCATTCCCCAGCATTCTGCACTCTAAGGTAGTGTTGAAAGTACACAACTCTGATAAATCTTGAGTTTGGCTTTGGTGTTGTATTCTGATGATTTCAAAATTGTATTTAATCTTATCAGCATGTGTGTTTATTGTTTTAGTGTTTTCTCTGTAATGCTTTCACCATAATAATATATGTATTTGCTTAGAATGCTGTGTGGTAATTTAACTGTGGGCAGTCATGCTGTTTATAGCCTCTGGAGAGAAAGCAAAGCAGCCCTGTTTAGGTAGTGTGACTTGCTGAGGAATTCACAGTATAGGCAGGGAACTGGGCAGCCTGGAAAAATTCCTCTCAGGAGAGCGAGAGATGCTTGTTTATGCCCAAGAGACGTTACGGCTGAGGAGCCAGGAGCCTAGAGTGGATGCCTGTGACCTACAAACCCCTCAGTGCCAACTGGCAAAGAGTTCACTGTTCTGTAACAGCAACTACTGACAGGCCCAACAGACTTACTCCATCCAACACATTGCTTTCATAGTATTTACTAAAAGAGATTAAGTGAGATACCTAACAAAAGCTTATGTCATACTGATCTTCGTAATCATTGTGAGATGTATGGATGGATGATATTTAAGGAACTATGTCCATATACTGGAAATTACCTTTTAAAGTCTGAGTGAGAGTAGGGTTGACACGCAGGTTTTGACAAAGGATGTTTATTCACCTCTCTGCCTTGGTTCACATGTAAAATAAAAACTGTAAGCCAACATAATGGAAGTCAATTTGCACATGACAGCAACACGAGGATGTGAAGGCAACCTGGAACCAGCCCACCAGGGAATAAATCACAGAGATACATGGATTCTGAGGACAAAATAATGAACTTTGGGGATATAAAAAGAAGGTAAAAGGACACCTTTTTGATCTTTTACTGATGAAGCAAAAAAGACAGCGCTTTTGGCATTTGTGAAAGAGGGATCCCAACCATGTTGGTCTTCAGGTGCTGGGAGATTGCTTTAAATGAGAGAAACTACTTTAGAAAAGGGTTTTGGCCTGTTGACGTTAAACTTAGACTCTAAGAAGTATGATAGTCTTCTTGTTTTATATGTAATCATTTCTGTTTCCATCATTATCCCTATTCACTATTTCTTAATTCTTAGCCTTTGAGAATTATATAATTATATCTCAGTGTTGTGATGCTATATTGGAGCTGATGCTTAGTTGAATCAAACAAGCTGGTGTGTACACTGCTCCTGTGGGGACAACATACCTGGTAATTTCTGTGAGTATCCAGTGGCTACAGGCTGAACACTGCAGAGGAACACTTCAAGGAGGCTCAGGGATTAGGGTGCACCTTTCGTTAACTTGCAAAGCAAAGTAAGGGCTGGCAAAGACTGCTAGGGTCGCTAACAGACTAGTGTGTCAGGGAGCTGACACCCAGTTAAACACAAGCAAATCTTCCTCTCTCTGGAGGCAGGGGGTTAACAAGGAGTCTCATCGTCCTGGCACCCACAAGGAAGCATCATGGTGCTCTTGCTGAACCACAGGGTTGAAACAGAGGTGCAGTTGGCCTGAACTGTGACAACAAGCATCTTAGAAATATGATAGAAAAGATATACGTTTTTGAGTCAGAGGAACAGACCAGCTAGTGAATGAGAAACAGAGCTCAGGAATAGGTTTGCTGAGTTGGAAAATGAAGAATGGGCACAGCAGGAAGTAACAGAAGGTGGGAGGCCAAGGAAGAATAGAGCAGTGGCTAGTCCTACAAGAAGAGGGAAGAGTCAATGGAGATAGCCAGAGTTTGGAACCCCAGGAGGACAGAGGATAACAGGAAGAAGATTGCAAGTGAGAACTAAAGACAAGAGGACTTGCAGCCTGAAAGAACAGAAGGGGGATGGCTGGAGATTCACACCAACATAAGGAAGCGGCAGGTCTATGTGATTGGGGCCTCCCTACTAAGAACAGACAGGTCTGTCACCAGAGCTGATCCAGAGAAAAGAAGGGTGTGCTGTCTGCTGGAAGCTCACATATGGGAAGTGGACCTGAGGCTGAGGAAGATCCTAAAATGAGATCTGGAAATAATCAACTGATTGTCCTTCATGTGGAAACAAATGATACAGCTAGATTCTTGCTGGACATATCAAGGGAGACTATGCCAGGCTGAGGGAGATGCTTAAAGAAATGGAAGCTCAGGTTATCTTCAGTGGGATGCTACCTGTTCCTAGAGGAGGAGAGTGATGGTGAGATAAGATTATGATGATCAACAAATGGTTCAGTCAGTGGTGCTATAAAGAGGACTCTGGAATGTTTAGCCACTGGGAGGCATTCACAGACAGAGGTCTGTTCTCATGGGACGGACTCCATCAGAATAGGGAGTGAAAAAGACTTCTGGGGTGGAGGTTGGCACAACTGATTAAAAGATCTTTAAACTAGGAATTCAGGGGAGATGGTTGGGAGATGCTCATGTAATCTCCATGCCTGACTCGAACACTGAGCAGGAGGAAAATCAAGTAAGAGAGGATACAGCAATGGAGAATGGACAACAAGAGAAAAGATAGTGACAATGTAAACGATGTGCCTAATAGGGAGATATCTCTTTAAGAGATGTATGTGGGATGGGTAGGAATGAGTTGTGTCTGGTTCATTGTTGCTAGGCAGATGCATAATTACTACTCCACATCCAAATGTTTCTGGAATTGTGGGAGGTAGTTAGGGTAAGCTCAATAGGTTGCCTGTTGCTGGACTCAGACTCCACGAAGACAAGTAGTCAGGGCAGTTGCTTTGCAAAAGGTTAATGTGCACCGTGCAGGTTGGGAGAAGCTGAGCCCAGGAGCAGAAAGCAGGCTGTTTCCTCTAACTCTGAAGCATTTTGCAGCAGGTTAGTGATATTAGTAACCCTCCAACAGGAAAGCCCTGGCAGTGCTAATTGTAGAAAGAGAAAATTGGGAGGGAAAATAATTTCTTCTATTTTAATTCTATATTTTGAATGCTTGATTTTAGCCAAACCGTTTTTAGTTAAATTGTCTCAACTAGTACAATTCACCAACTTTTCTGTTATTTAAATATGATAATGGGGAAAGAGTCATTTATATTTTGCTATTCTCGGTTTTGCATTTTCTTGTAACAGGATTTTTTTAAAAAATCTATGTACTTAAGTGAGCGGTTGGTTAATTGGTTAGCTGACTAGCTAACTGAGTGATTTCAGCAGAGGAGGAGGAGGAGGAAGAGTCTTCATGAATTACAGCTGAAAATTTCTACAAGCAAGTAGAGGGAGTATGTTGCTTTTGACTGAGCAGACTGTATAGATTTGGTGATCAACGCCTATAACTGAGGCTCAGGTGAACTCAACCTAAGCTTTTTGAGAACTCCGAGTTTCTTCTCACTGTGTTTCTGTGGGGACTGATGTGTTTAGATTTAATTTGTTTTCTTTATTTATATTTATAAATGTTGTATACATTTAGTATAATATAACTGTGAAGATAATGTCTGAAGCTTATGAAGAAGCCATGTCATGTTGTAAAAATTAAGTGATTATTATTAATTATGTTTCTTTATTATAAGATTTTATAAAGTTGGTACTTAAAAATTAAGTTCATTTCTTCTGTTCTTTTAGACTTGATTGTGGGGAGATTGACCCTGTGCAATCCTTGCAAAAAATCCTCTGACTGAATTCTGGGTCTCCAGGTGCTTCTCTATGGGAGTTGGGTTTTTTTAAGGTACTGGAGAGGAGCAGTGAAGTAAACTGTAGCCTACCCAAAGGTTACACCAACACCAGCGACAGTAATAGTCAGGTACGCAATATTGGCAGTAGAATGACTATAATTAATTGGGTGAGGAATCTGGGTGAAGCTGAGCAGAAACAATTCAGATGCCTGTATACCAATACAAGGAACAAAAGCAAGGAACTAGTACTACTGGTGCAGGAAGTGAACCCAGATATTATAAGGGGTAACATGAAACATAGTCATGACTGGAGCATAGGTACTGAAGGGTATATGTTGTTTAGGAAGGAGAGAAATAAAGGTAAAAGTGGAGAAGTAACATTGTATATTAATGATGAGGTAGACCACAAAGAAATTAGAAGTGATGGAATGGATAAATCAGAATCTGTTTGGGTCAAAATCCCTTTTGGGGAAGAAAGGTAACAGAGGCTCGACTGAGATAGTTCTTGGGGTCTGCTACAGACCCCAGGACCCAATTTGGAGATGGATAGAGACTTCTGTAATATTTTTAATTAAACAAACATTTCTGGGAACTGTGTGTTTATGGGAGACTTTAATTTTCCAGGTATAGATTTCCCTACTAATAATGGTAGAGGCCAGATATTCCTGGATGTGATAGTTGACAGATTTCTTCACCAAATAGTCACCAAACCAACAAGAGGTGATGCCATTTTAGATTTAGTATTGATGAATAGAAAGGACCTCATAGAAGGACTTGTTGTAGGGGACAGCTTTGGTTCATGAGCTAATTCAGTTTAAACTAAATGGAAGGATAAACAAAAATAGTTCTGCAACTAGGATCCTTTATTTCAAAAGAGCAAACTTTAAACAATTAAGGGAATTAGTTAGGAAAGTGGACTGGACTGAAGAACTCAAGGATCTAAATGTGGAGACTTGGAGTTACTGTCAGCCAAAGTTGCAGAACCTTTCTGAAGCCTGCATCCCAAGCAAGGGTAAAAATTTGTAGGAAAGGGTTGCAGACCAAACTGAATAAGCAAGCATCTCAAACAGGTTATTAAGAGAAAGCAGAAAGCCTACAAGGAACGGAAGATGGGAAGGATCAGCAGAGGAAACTAACTCTTGGATGTCAAAAAGTGTAGGGGAAAAGTGAAAACTGCCAAAAGCCAAGCAGAGTTGGACCTTGCAAGGGAAATTAAAACCAACAGTAAAGGGTCTATAGCCATATGAATAAAAATAAAACGAGGAAAAAAGTGGAACCACTAAACACTAAGAATGGGGTAGAGACTGAAGATAAACTAGGCATGTCCTAACACCTAAATGAAT
The DNA here is from genome assembly GCF_002925995.2 of Terrapene triunguis. Lineage (NCBI taxonomy): Eukaryota > Metazoa > Chordata > Testudines > Emydidae > Terrapene > Terrapene triunguis. Next base: position 15,815,407 of record NW_020664530.1, read on the forward strand.
GTTTTGCCTCTGTTTTTAATAAGGGTAATGAGGAGCTTAGGGGTAGTGGCATGGTGGTTACTGGAAAGGGTGATATGGAAGTAGCAATTACCATATCCAAAGTGGAAATAAAACTCAAACAGCTTAATGGGACCAAATCAGGAGCACACGGATAATCTTCTTCCAAGAATATTAAAGGAACTGACACATGAAATTGCAAGCCCAATAGCAAGGATTTTTAATTAATTTGTAAATTCAGGGGATGTCCCAATGCGTGGAGAATTGCTAATATAGTACCTATTTTTAAAAATAAAAAGCGGGGGGGGGGGAGTGATCCAGGAAACTACAGGCCTGTTAGTTTGACCTCAATTATATGCCAGGTCTTGAAACAAATTTTGAAAGAGAAAGTAGTTAAGGATATAGAGGAAAACGGTAATTGGGATAAAATACTATATGGTTTTACCAAATGTAGATCATGCCAGACCAACCTGATCTCTTTCTTTGAGAAGATAACTGATTTTTTTTTAAACAAAGGAAATACATTAGATCTAATCTACGTGGATTTCAGGGAGGCATTTGATGCAGTTCCTCATGGAAATTCTAGTTAAATTGGAGAAGATGGGGATTCATATGAGAAGTGAAAGGTGGATAAGGAACTGGTTAAAGGGGAGATTACAACTAGTCATACTGAAAGGTGAACTGTCAGGCTGGAGGGAAGTTACTACTGGAGTTCCTCAGAGACTGGTCTTGGGACCACTATCATTAAACATTTTCATTAATGACCTTGGCACAAAAAGTGAGAGTACACTAATATAATTTGCGGATGACACAACATTGGGAGGTATTGCCAATACAAAGGAGGACTGGAATATCATACAAGACCTGGCAGACCTTGACAACAGGAGTAATAGAAATGGGATTATATGTATAAGTGCAAAGTGAAAGGTCATACACTTAGGGACTAACAACAAGAATTTTTGCTATAAGCTGTGGATGTCCCAGTTGGAAGCGACAGAGGAGGAAAAATACCTGGATGTATTGGTTGATCACAGGATGACTATGAGTCGCCTATGTGATACAGCCACGAAAAAGGCTAATGCAATCCTAGGATGCATCAGACGAGGTATTTCCAGTAGAGAGAGGTAGGTGTGAGTACCATTATACAAGACACTGGTGAGACCTCATCTGGACCATCCTTCCTCCTCTACCAGGCATGTTTTATGATATATATAAGAACACAACAAAGACATGCAAACACTTTATTTCTCCTTTGAGAAAAAGTTGAATGACTGTGAGAGAAATAATAGTTGCGGTTAGGGATTCTTATTTGCCTTTGGGTCTTACAGATCAGTGTAACGCTTTCTAGCTCCGTTGACTCAGACTCATAGACTTTAAGGCCAGAAGGGACCCTCGTGATCATCTAGTCTAACCTCCTGCATATTGCAGAACTTCACCCACCCACCCTCTCTTGTAATAGACCCATAACTTCTAGTTGAGTTACTGAAGTCCTCAACTCATGTCTTAAAGACTTCAAGTTACAGAGAATCCACGATTTACTCTAGTTTAAACCAGCAGAGGACCTGGGCCCCATGCTTCAGAGGAAGGTGAAAAGCCCCCAGGGTCTCTGCCATTCTGACCCAAGGGAAAATTCCTTCCCCACTACAGATAGGGGGATCAGTTAGACCCTGATCACATGGGCAAGACCCACCAGCCAGATACCTGGGAAAGAATTCTCTGTAATAATTCAGATCCCTCCCTATCTAGTGTCCAGTCTCCAGCAATTGGGGATTTTTGCTACTAGCAGTCACAGATGGGCCACATGCTGTTGTAGGCAGTCTCATCATACCAACCCCTCCATAGGCTTATCAAGCTCAGTCTTAAAACCAGTTAGGTTTTTTGCCCCTACTGCTCCCCTTGGAAGACTGTACCATAGGGATAATAGAACTGCCCAACCTCACAGGTGGTACACAGATAAATACATTAAAATTTGTGAGGTGCTCAGATACTATAATATAAGAACCTAAGCTAGAGGGAGAACATAATTAAAAACAGATTTCATTTTCCTAACTATAACACAGTCTAACCATAGAGTTGGGTGAAATTATTGTTATGAATTGTTCATTCACTAAAAATGTATTTTTCAAGGCCCAAAATTATTCACTGAATGTCAGTCAAATTCAATGAATAGTTACGGTTGGGGGAAAAAAACTTAAAAGTTGAAACATTTGGTTTTGACCACTTCAAAATGTTTTGTTTCAAAACGTTGTGTTTTACTTTCAAATTTGGCCACTGTAAAAAAAAAAAGGGGGAGGGGACAGTGGTGTGTGGAAAACACCCATAACTGCTCAATTGGAATGAAAAACTGAAATAAAAATATTGTTTAGAATTAATCGAAATATTTCAGTCGACTCAAAACTAATTTACAACCAAAAATTCATTTTGAGACAATTAGAAACATTTTGGCTGATTTCAAAACAAAAAAAATTTCAAGTTTTTCAATTTGATTAAATTTTTAAAGATGTTTCAGTTCAAGTTAAACCAGGTTTTTTCCTGATGTTTCCATTGAGTCCCCGAACTGAAAAGACTATTATTTTCTCAGCTCCATATAACTGCTAATCCGAGATTCAATTTGCATTCATTATTGCACAAGTCTTTTCCCATAGGAACATCAATCCATCTTAAACATAAATTATTAAAATAAAACAAACACAGTAGCATTCATACAGTCCTATATGCTAAAATCAATATAAAACCATGGAAGCCTAGAATACAGGACAAATATCAGGAGGGGCAATAACAACGAATTCTTTAGGTCAACAGGACCAGTACAGACTCACAACTAATAGTAACCATGAGATTGTGACAAATTCCATTTCCTTACTCATGCAAATCTCCTTTTAAAGACATTTCTTTAAAATACTGCATTCCACAACATGCAATTTTTATGGAGCTGATCACATTAGTAAACACTACTATACGAAATAAGCTAGAAAATATCATATAAATAGATGGTGTGCCCGCACCTTAAATACTGTGTCCAGTTCTGGTGGCCACATCTCAAAAAGGATATAGTGGAACGTGAAAAGGTTCAGAAAAGGGAACATAGATGATCAAGGGTATGGAACAGTTTCTATACAAGGAGAGAGTAAAAAGATTAGGGGTGCTCAGTTTAGAGAGACACAATTATGATAGAGGTCTATAAAATCATGAATGGTGTGGAAAACAGAAACAGAGAAGTGTTATTTACACTTTCCCACAAAACCAGGGGATGAAATTAATAAGCTTAGTAGGTTTAATACAAACATGAGGAAGTACTTTTTCACAAAACACACTTAACCTGAGGAATTCACTGCCCTGGGATGTTGTGATGGCCAAAAGTATAAATGGGTTAAAAAAGAACTAGATAAATTAATGGCTATTAGCCGAGATGGCCAGCCGTAATCCCATGCTTGGGGTGACCCTAAACCTGATGGCCAGAAGCCAGGAAGAGAAGACAAGGATGGATCTCTCCAAAATTGTCCTGTTCTGTACATTCCCCCTGAAGCTCTGGTACTGGGCACTATTGGAGACAGGATATTGGGATAGACCGACCATTGGGCTGATCCAGTATGGTAGCTTTTATGTTCTTACAATCAGCAATAAATGTTTGCAAGTTCACTTCCTAATATTTTATTGTGCTTGCATACCATGGTAGTAAGTACCTTGGAAATGCCATAGACAAATTTTTTAAAGTCCATTATAAAAGAGTATGTTATTACTTGTATGGGGGAAATTATCCGTCTACAATAGTGCTCCCTCAGGAAACAAAAGTCTGCCAGTTTGCCTTGACAGTTAACATTTATATTGTGTCCCTGGAAAGTACATTTAGTCACGACTCTATTGCTTTTCTCATGGCTTCATTAAAGTTACAGTTATTGATAAGCACAGTGAGTCTAGCTACAGTAAAATCTGAATACGGTACTACTATTTTCCTTGTCATGTAAGAACAAAACATTCTCAAATGAAGGAAGTTGTTTTAAGTTACATAACATCAATCTGTGTCAGTAAAAGGAAGATACAGAGAAGCACCAATTAGCTAAAGGGACAAGGGCAGCTTATTCAGAGCTGGCAGCTGTGGTCCTGCAATCTCCTTTAAGTAAATAGAGGCTTCAGTCCTGTCTCTCTCAGAACAAGTTCAGGAAACCCAATGCTTTCTTTATGCTATTAGAGGTTCTCATCAGGAGCAGAAAGCTTTAGGTATATCATCTCCCACTGGATCTACTCCTATATCTATCTTGCTTACCTTTCAGCTGGTTTTCTTTCCAAATTTTGTGCCCACTATGATATGTTCAGGTATTTTGGTTTCACCAGCACTGCAGGTTTCAGAGGTGCAAAGGCAACTGAGCATTTTAATTTCAGACAGTTTCTTATGAAAGATCTCTTGAAGTGGGAATCAAATATTTTGCTGTGTGCACGACTATTCTGGTTGAGTAAGAGAACAGATGATTACTTAGTTATAAATCTCAAATGACAAAATATATAGAAAAAGCTATTTAAATTATGATGTGTTATTATAGCCATAGGATGCATTTTGCTGAAACGCACAACTGTCAGATAGGACTAGATATTTGTGAAAATGTTTATTAAATTTAGGATTAAGCTAAAGCATCTAACGATTGAGAGGCTAAAATCATTGTGTGTCATTTAAAATCTTGGATACTTTAATTAAAACAAAGTCCCTGTACATCCTATGATTGTCAATCAGTCAATTGCCACCTAGTACTGTAAGGTTCTGCAAGTTGGGATATACTGCAAAGCAAGTGAAGGTGGAGAAAAGTTAAGACATGCAACAAGTTGAATATTAGGTAGACTTTACAATGAGCAAATGGACTCCCATGTTTAGTCCAGGGCCGGCTCTGGCTTTTTTAGTCCAGGGCCGGCTCTGGCTTTTTTGCCGCCACACGCAAAAAAGCCTCCGGCCGCCCCTCTCCCCACCCACCCCGCACGGCAGGGGAGGGCACCGAGCCTGGCCACGGGCCGCTCTCCTCGACCGGCCGGAGCGCTGGGGGGAGGGTGCCGAGCCCGCCGCGGCTCCGCTGTCGGCCGGAGCGCCCGGCCGGGACTCCGCTCTCCCCGGCGGCCGGAGCGCCAGGGGGAGGGCGGCGAGCCCGGCCGGGGCTCCGCTCTCCCCGGCGGCCGGAGCGCTGTGCCGCCCCTCTCCAGGTGCCGCCCCAAGCACAAGCTTGGTGGGCTGGTGCCTGGAGCCGGCCCTGGTTTAGTCACTGAGAAATTCTTCAGAGAAGGGATTGTGTTATATGATACTTCTTTCTTTTCTTTTATGTGTAACTAACTTTCTGTAAAACTTCTCTTCAAAGTCATTGATCACAAACAAGGTGATAAAACATGATAAATTGCATTAGCCAATAACAGGCTGAGTTAGATGAGGGCACATGGCCTGCCAGTTCCTATTGGACAGAAACATTGATGAACTGTTAGTAGCAATTAAGAGTGCTAGCTGCAAGCACTATCAGTTAACGTGATAACAAAAAAAGATGGCAACTGCTCATCATGCTTTTCACAAGTCTTTTCTTAATTACTGAGATTCTTTGATGAACGTGAACAATGAAAACCACAAAAACACGACATGAGTTTGGAAAATGAGGAAGTTATGTGTATTATTTTTATAAATATCATATGCCCCTTTAACCCACAGGAGTTAAATCAAAGGAGGTTGTTAAGGGAGAAACCCATAGGAAATTCAACAGTGGCAAAGATAAGACTCCTTGAGGATACAATGGCTGGGCCATCAATATGGAACCAACTGCCTGTCTGGCTCCATCCAAGCTAGAATAGTTTACTCTTCTCAAGGCTATAGCCTGGCATCAAAGAGGATCCTAACCCTCAAAGTTCCTAGAAAAGGGGTAGGAGGTTGGGTGAGTTAGGCGAGGCTGCCCGGCCTGTTTCAGTGAAAAAGCTTGGAGTCTGGCAAACACACAAAGGGGGAGAAGTAGAAACTGCAGCGGGGTGTCTTCCTGCCAGAGATGGAGTTAGCTGGGCCAAGGAAAACGTACAAAGGTGTAAATAATGTTCACGTGCGTAGACCTTTGATTATTTTTACCCTTTACTCTATGTGTTTTGCATGTTTGAGGAGTGAATAAATAATACTTTGTTTTGAAGATACTGTTTCTGTGTCACCTGCAAAAGTTGTGGTCACAGGCTACCTAAGGGAAACTTTTACAAGTGGTAAGCCAAATTGGGCCTGTGTCATTAATATGGGCAGGAACCAGGGGGTTGCAGCCCAGGGATCCAGTCTAAGAGTGGCTGGATTGCAGGGTTTCACCCAGAGTGAAGTGTAGAAAGCCAGGCTTGTCACCTAAGGGGTGAACAGTTCACTCTGGAGCTGTGACAAAGGTTTTATAAAAAAAATGTGCCCAGACATCACTCTGGTTGCACACACACTAAACCACACAGCAGAACTAATTTATAAATGAGAAATTATAGATTCTCCTTCCCCATTGAGCTTCCAGGAATAATAAAACACCAGCACCCAAATTCCTCCACATACCCTTTTTGGTGTTTTCAAAAGCCTGGGAATGCAGATGGGCTTTTCGGTATGCCCAGAAAGCCAAGAGATTTGGGCTCTGCCAGATGAAGGTGGGAAGCTGTTTTCAAAGTTGAGAGAGATTCATTGAAAATGTTTTGCCTGCAGCCCCTTCATGGTTAAATTACAGGGCTTGTCAATTTGGGCATCAGCTAATTTCATCTGCCACAGAACCCACTTCTTTGACCTAACCCTTCCCATAATAATAGCAACAAAAAAGGGAAATGCACACCAATTAATTTAAAAAAACAACAACTATGGAGCCAAGTCACAGCAGGTCAGTAGACAGAATGTGGGAGATGTTAATCTGTATGCTTCACGGTTTCATGATACACAGACATTGCAGAAATGGGGACAATATAACAACTTAATCCAAAATTACTGAAATTAATTACAATGGGCTTTGGATCAGGCCCTAAACTAGATGGATACTGATAAACTTAAACAGAACAGTTGTGGTCTTTAACAAACAAAGAGGGGCTCTCTCAGGCAGGCAGGACCCAAACTATTTAGGTTTCTCATTTAAAAGAGATCTAGTTAGAAAGCTCAGGTGCTTTACTACCAGCTCTTAAAAAAAACTGCACTCAAATGTATTGGCAGTCAGCACTGATCTTGGAACCCCAGAGATGCTAAATTCAATGCTGTTCCACAAAATAGTCTTTGGGATTTGCCTCATGTAGGTTGCATTACAATAGTCCAGTGCTGAGGTGAAAAAGCATGGATAACAGCGTACAAAAGATCAGGTCACAAAGTCCCAGTGAGGGATGAAAGGAGCACTCTTGGCTGCTGTTGTTACCTGGGCATCCCAAATATATGTATGGTCTCTTGAACCTAGTGGGAATTTGGAATGGGAGATGATTGAGTCTCTGGGTTTTACACAGAGGGTCAGAGATGAAATACTGCTGTCTCTGGCCTCTATAATGCAGTGAAATGGAGGAGGTTCTACAGCTGGGTCTGAATATTGGTTATGTGTTGTAGACATGAGGTGGTTTTGTGAGTGTTTGTAGCTCATACTGAAAATACATATGACGTAAAGTGGATAGGTGTAACGATTTCTGAATTATAATTTGAGGGTGGCAGGAATATGGGGAAGCATTAAGGCTGATTTTGAACGTATGTCACATTTCACTTCAGTGACAAAAATAAGATTTTATTTTGATTTGATCATTTTACTCCTCCAGAGTCAACACAGCTAACCGAGAGGGAGCTGGATTCTAGACTTTCTACTACTACATCAGTACCACTGTTTACTACGTTTTAATCAGTTACACCTCTGCAAAACTATTGAGGATTCAAGCTTGACTCTCAATTTGCAGGGCTGAAATTAGGGGAAAGTATTTTCATTTGTAAACTGAGTACATGTGCTCTGGGAGTCACTGAGAGGCACCAAGCAAAGAGCCTTTCAATCCCATTTGTACATTTGCACTTAGCACTTAGCAAAGGAGAATTTACTTAGGTTTAAAATTACATTAGCGTTTTGTCTGCTAATATTTAAACTGCATTCATATGCATTTTGAGAGTGGTGGTTGTACAAATTTCTTTATTTCTACCAAGCAAGGTAGCATCAAAGGATCCCCCATTCAAATTAGAAGCATAATTTGGTTCCAGAGACTGTGAGAGGCAGAAGGAAATAGGAGGCATTGTTATACTATCGTTGTGTACTGTTCAATATGGCCAGAAACAAATTTAGATACCATTACACTGATATATCTAGAGTTACTCAGAAAATCTGAAGTGCAACTGAATTCTTTTTTTCTCGTTGTTCATAGATTTCAAGGCCAGAAGAGACCACTGCGATCATCTAGCTTGACCTCCTGTGTAACATTGGCCATAGAACTTCCCCAGAATAACTCCTAGAGCAGATCTTTTAGAAAAAAAACATCCAATCTTGATTTTAAAATTGTCAGTGATGGAAAATCCACCTTGACCTTGGTAAATTGTTCCAAAGGGTAATTACCCTCACTCAAAAAATTTACACTTTATTTCAGGTCTGAATTTGTGTAGTTTTGACTTCCAGACATTGGATTGTTCTACTGTCTTTCTCTGCTAGATTGAAGAACCCCTTATCAAATATTTGCTGCCCATGCAAGTATTTATAAACTGTAATCAACTCACCCCTTAACCTTCTCTTTGTTAAGCTAAATACATTGAGCTCTTTGAGTCTACTACTATAAGGCCAACCTTCTCATAGCTCTTCTCAAAACCTTCTCCAATTTACCATCTTTCTTGAATTGTTGATACCAGAACTGGACATAGTATTCCAGCAATGCCAAATATAGAAATAAAATAACCTCTCTACTCCTGTTCAGGAATCCCCTGTTTATACATCCAAGGATCACTTTGGCTCTTTTAGCTGTAACATTGCACTGGGAGCTCATATTCTGCTAATTATCCTCTCCCCCCCCCCAAAAAAAAATCCTTTTCAGAGCCACTGCTTCCAATCATAGAATCCCCCATCCTGTAAATATGGCCTACATTCTTTGTTCCTAGATGTGAAACTTTACATTTAGCCGTATTAAATGCATGTTGTTTACCAAGCGATCCAGATAAATCTGAATCAGTTACCTATCCCCTTCATTATTTACCACTCCCCCAATTTTTGTGTCACCTGCAAACTTTTTCAGTGATGATTTTATGTTTTCTTTCTGGTCATTGATAAAAATGTTAAAAGGCATAGGGCCAAGAACTGATCTCTGCAGCACCCCACTAGAAATAGACCCGCTCAATCACTCCCCATTTATAATTACATTTTGATACCTGTTACCCAGCTTTTTAATCAATTTAATATTTTCTGTGTTAATTTTACATCATTCTAGTTTTTTAATCAAAATGTCGTGTGGTACCAAATCAAACACCTTACAGAAGTCTAAGTATATTACATCAAAACTATGACCTTTATTAGCCAAACTTGTAATTTCATCAAAAAAAGATAATGTTACTTTGATAGGATCTGTTTTCCATACACTCATGTTGATTGTCATTAATATTATCCTTCTTTAATTCCTTATTAATTGACTCCTGTATCAGTTGCTCCGCTATCTTACCTGGGATTGATGTCAGTCTGACACTGTTTATACTCTTTTTAAAAATTAGCACAACATTAGCTTTCTTCCAGTCTTCTGGACCTTCCCCAGTGTTCCAAGACTTACTGAAAATCAACATTAACAGTTCAGTGAGCTCCTCAGCCACCTCTTTTAAAACTCTTGCATGCAAGTTATCCAACCTGCTGATTTTAAAATGTCTAACTTTAGCAGTCACTGTTTAGCATCCTCGTGAGATACTAGTGGTATGGAAAGAGTGTTGTTATATGTTATATGTTTTTTCCCAACCACAGAACAGAAATATTTATTGCTTCTGCATTATTATTGATAATTCTATGACTTCCAGCTACTAACAGACTAATGTACTTTAAAAACTCCTTCTTATTGTCTTTAACTCTGATGGTCAGAGATTTCTCCTTGTGTTCCTTTGCTTCCCTTATCAATTTTCTACAGTTCCTAGCTTCTGATTTATATTCACTACTATCAAGTTCCCCTTTCTTCCATTTGTTATTTTATTATATCTGCCTTCATTTCCCTTCTATACAAGATCAGGTTTTCTTAACCAGTACAGCCTTCTTCCTTGATTGTGACATTTTGGGCATATAGCAAAGGATTCTTAAACAAGTCCTAATTTACATTCACAGTTTTCTGACTAAATTCATCTTCCCAGCTGATTTGGCTCATAATTGTTTTCAGCTTTGTGAAATGGACCTTTTTAATATACCAACTATATATATATATATATATAAAACTTAATTCTGTTTCTACATTATAAATGTGATCAAGTCATGATCACTTGTACCTAAGCTACCATTATGCTTCTTTATTATGACTCCCATTGTTCATGTGTTTTGCAATGTTACTTTGAATGTTACTAGTGGTGTTCCCCAAGGGTCAGTCCTCGGACCGATCCTATTCAACTTATTCATAAATGATCTGGAGAAAGGGGTAAACAGTGAGGTGGCAAAGTTTGCAGATGATACTAAACTGCTCAAGATAGTTAAGTCCAAAGCAGACTGTGAAGAACTTCAAAAAGATCTCACAAAACTAAGTGATTGGGCAACAAAATGGCAAATGAAATTTTATGTGGAGAAATGTAAAGTAATGCACATTGGAAAAAATAACCCCAACTATACATACAATATGATGGGGGCTAATTTAGCTACAACAAGTCAGGAAAAAGATCTTGGAGTCATCGTGGATAGTTCTCTGAAAATGTCCACGCAGTGTGCAGAGGCGGTCAAAAAAGCAAACAGGATGTTAGGAATCATTAAAAAGGGGATAGAGAATAAGACTGAGAATATATTATTGCCCTTATATAAATCGATGGTACGCCCTCATCTCGAATACTGCGTACAGATGTGGTCTCCTCATCTCAAAAAAGATATACTGGCACTAGAAAAGGTTCAGAAAAGGGCAACTAAAATGATTAAGGGTTTGGAACGGGTCCCATATGAGGAGAGATTAAAGAGGCTAGGACTCTTCAGCTTGGAAAAGAGGAGACTAAGGGGGGATATGATAGAGATATATAAAATCATGAGCGATGTGGAGAAAGTGGATAAGGAAAAGTTATTTACTTATTCCCATAATACAAGAACTAGGGGCCATCAAATGAAATTAATAGGCAGCAGGTTTAAAACAAATAAAAGGAAGTTCTTCTTCACGCAGCGCACAGTCAACTTGTGGAACTCCTTACCTGAGGAGGTTGTGAAGGCTAGGACTATAACAGAGTTTAAAAGAGAACTGGATAAATTCATGGTGGTTAAGTCCATTAATGGCTATTAGCCAGGACGGGTAAGAAATGGTGTCCCTAGCCTCTGTCTGTCAGAGGGTGGAGATGGATGGCAGGAGAGAGATCACTTGATCATTGCCTGTTAGGTTCACTCCCTCTGGGGCACCTGGCACTGGCCACTGTCAGTAGACAGGATACTGGGCTAGATGGACCTTTGGTCTGACCCGGTACGGCCTTTCTTATGTTCTTATGTTCTTAAATGGAAGACTTGATTCAGTGATTCAGAACACATTGTTAACTGACATAAAGTAAGATCTCTTTCCTGATTTTAGTTCAGACCATGTATATACACTTTAGATTATTATGGCATAGAAAAACCATTCTGTACCACTGCTTTATAAATGTAAAGGAGCTTTAACAGGAATCAGAAAAAAATGATATGGTTTCACAATCAAAGTTTCCGACAGACTAATTTATTGAGTGTCATTACCACTGAACTTTTTCCATGAGTGTCATTTATATATGCTTCTTGGATTTTATTCAGATGTAGAATTTGCATTTAGATTGCTCTCCTGGGGAAAAAAAAAACACCTCACAAACCCTGTGATATCTTTTAACCTTAATGCAGCAACAATTACAATGATTGCCTGTGGCTGAAAACCAGTTAGCATATCAAGCCACATTTCAGTATCCCCCCTTCAACCAATCCAAGATTGTTACCATCAGATATTATTTTATCCATTCCCTATTCAAGCTGCAAACAGGACGACACGGGTCAAGATAATATATTACTTTATAAAAGGTTTAGTGACATTTCCCTATACACCAAATATATTGTACACATCTGCCTTTTCTGCATTATTACACCTCTACCCCGATATAACGCGACCGGATATAACACAAATTCGGATATAACGCGGTAAAGCAGCGCTCCGGGGGGGCATGGCTGCGCACTCCAGTGGATCAAAGCAAGTTTGATATAACGTGGTTTCACCTATAACGCGGTAAGATTTTTTGGCTCCCGAGAACAGCGTTATATCGAGGTAGAGGTGTATTGATAATTCTACCGTTTCCATCTAGTAATGGACCAATAGCATTGTTAGGATTCTGTTTCTTCTTTTTGTAAGTAATGAAAATTGATAGAGTTGATACTTAGTGAAACTGTACATGTAGGAATAAGAACATAAGAATGACCATACTGGGTCAAACCAAAGGTCCATCTAGCCCAGTATCTTGTCTTCCGACAGTGGCCAATGGCAGGTGCTTCAGAGGGAATGAATAGAACAGGTAATCATCAAGTGATCCTTTCCCTATTGGAATAAAAAATATTTAACATTCACATATTAATGAGAAGACAATACTCATAGTATAGGATCCCTAATTTACTGCCAAGTCCTATACCCACTGAAATTAGTGGGAGTTTAGCCATGCATGTAAATGGTATCAGGAGCCGACCCCAAATCTAGAAATGTATCATTTATTTTCTCCCTATTATAATGGAATAAAATTGCAGAATAACCACATTTTGGTTAAAGTGTTCAAAGATATAGACCTAAAGTAGTGTTAACAACAGAACCAGGTTCTATTACAAACAGGGTGCATTATTTCTTTCAGATTGGTGTAAATTCCCTTCAAAAACAATTTAGCCACTGTAAATGATGGAGAAAATGGGTTGACAGATTGCTTTTCTGGTTATTAATTCAATATACATTTTCAGTCAATTAAATCTTGCCATCACTTTTGGAAAACATAAAACAAGCTCCAGCCGCGCCTCTGATGAGTGCTGGGGGGTGGTTCCACCCTGCCCCCAAAGCCAGCCCCACCCCCGTGGAGGCCTGGGGCCCACTCCTTGCCCGCCCCCCCCCCCCCCGCGGAGGCCTGGGGCCAGCCCCCCCGCTCCCCTCCACAGAGGCCTGGGGCCCCACCCCCCCATGGGGGGGGCGGCATAGGGCCCCAAAATAGCTAGAATACCCACCACATATACATTGGCCATCAGAGCTGCATAGGCACAGGGAATGGGGTAAGTGCACGTTTTTAAAGGGTTTAGCAAGTAACCATTGCAGTGTGTGCTACCATAGGAGCTGATCCAGACAAAAGAAATCTTTCAATTGAATTCAATGGGCTATGAATCAGGACCATAGTGCTCCAAGAGTCAACATGTCAGTTATGTGCATGATGCATCTGAGAGCTACTACCTGGGTTTAGGCACCCCTCTTCATAGATGCCCTATGATTTAAAATATTTACTATATGAAAATATTTAATAACTATTTTCACTTTGAAAACATACCCAATTCAGGTACCCAATACACGCTATGCAAACCAATGTCATGAAAATAACACAGCGCACATCGGTGCACGTAAGAGTTAATGTCACAAAAGACTCAGTCTACAAATAAAATAACATTCATAAATGCTAAATATGGCTCTTTTGTATTATATGACCTGTATTTTTCTTTATGGTAATGGATAATGGCTGAAATCCTGGCCCCACTGAAATCAATGTCAAAACATTCAGATTGACTTCAGTGGTACCAAGATTTCAATCAATATTTTTAAATTGGATCTTAATGCTATTATACAATTTAGAAAGAAACCATCTAAAGGTTTTATGGCCTGATTTTGTATAGATTTATGCACATGAGTAACTTTGCTTATGTGAGTAGTCCCCATTGGAATTATTCACATACCTTAGTAACTAATAAGTTACCTTGGTGTTTGAAGGATCAGGGCCTATGTAACAATAACACATCAATTAATCCTTAATAACTATATGTTTGATCATTCTTAATAATCATGTCTTCATTAACATATAATTGTGATCTTGGAAATGGTAAAATGTTAAAAGAATTGGGATAGTTAATGTGTGTTGTTCTAAATATCCAGTGACTGTTACAAGTATCTGTAGGAACATGGGAATTTCCATATTGAATCAGATCTTAAGTCTGTCTAGTCCCGTATCCTGTCTCTGACTGTGGCCAGTACTAGCTGCTTAAGGGGAAGGCTTCAGACCCACACAGTAGGCAGGCATGAGATAATCTGCCCCCTACATTAGGTCTCATCCTGATTTATAATAGTTAGAAATTAAGTTAAAACCTAAAATATGATATTTAATGTTCTTTTCAAAAATTATCATAATAAATTATGATAACTCTGGACAAGCCTGGAAGGAACCCACCTGAGGTTCCTGTTTAACCTGCCTTAACACCAAGGCCTTGAGAACATAATTTCCAACACAGATACATAACTCTTTAAATCAATGGTTCTCAAACTATTTTACTGGTGACCCCTTTCACATAACAAGCCTCTGAGTACAACCCCCCTTAAATATATAAACAAGTGTTTTTAATTTGTAACACCATTATCAATGCTGGAGGCAAAGCAGGGTTTGGGGTGGAGGCTGACAGCTTGCAACCCCCCATGTAATAACCTCACAACCCCCTAAGGGTCCCGACCCTCAGTTTGCGAACCCCTGCTTTAAATATTATCAATACATATGTTTCAAAAGGATTATGATGACCACTAGGCTACTGACTCTCAGGAGAGATTTCACATGCCACCCTTTGGTGCAGTAGTATACATACACCAGACCCAGGGGTTCCCTGTAAAACTCTATGCATCCCGTGCCCTCCGCCAGAATGCATCAAAAGGTCCTTGGGTCACCAAGTTCTGCTCTCTGTTACACCTGTTGAAATCAAATGAATTAGTACGGATTTATACTGTTCTCATATCCTGTCAGATATGAGAACAGTATAAATCCGTCTGTCCAGAGCAGAGTTTGGCTACCATCTTTAAATAATTAAGGTTTCATTGCTCCAGGATGGTCTCTTCTGCCCCCACTCTCACTGTTTTAAATCCCAGCACACAAAATTGATTAAAAAAAAATCCAGCCACATTTGCTGAATCTTTGAAGACTCCTGCAGAATTCTAAGGCTTGCCCAGAAAGTTGAAAAGTAACTTTCAGAAGCACAAATGAGAGACCTAAAACCTTCGAAGACTGGAAATATGTTATTCTAAAATACAGTGGTACTTATTTGGGTCATGGTGCAAATGGGACAGTAGTTTTCAATAAACCAGCAAAATAATAAAGAAATTATAAATGCTTGGTAAATACACAGTGCCTTGACTGTGCATTTGGTATTTGCTAGTGAAGGGCCAAATTTAATGCTGATTGAAGTCAATGGAAAGCTTTTCATTGGCTTCAATGGCTTTTCAATCAGACCCAAAGTGAATTGATTTCATTATATATATGAAATACATTCCAGTATAAACATATAGTATAATCCCCAT
Source organism: Terrapene triunguis (assembly GCF_002925995.2). Lineage (NCBI taxonomy): Eukaryota > Metazoa > Chordata > Testudines > Emydidae > Terrapene > Terrapene triunguis. The sequence goes on from NW_020664530.1 coordinate 15,831,028, forward strand.
CTACTATTGAAAAACCAGCAAGCACTGTAAAAACCTTTTTGTCCCATCTGATCTACCACCTGAGATCTCTAGTGTATTCAGATGCTAGCCTTGCAGCTGCTGCAACATCTTGAAATATGACTGCAATCCTGGTTTTGCTGTTTCTGTAGCTATCTGATTTTTTTCTCCGTGCAGCCTCAATCCTGCAATGAGCTCTGCTCAGGTAGACCCTTGCACCCATGCAAAACTAAAAGCAGGATTGGGGCCAATGTTATTACACAGTGGAGAGGATGGATTATTCTGCTGATAGTAACTGCAATCATGACAGATGCTGAGCACCACCTGGGAGGGGTAAAGTGCCCTCAGCTATAAAAGGGGAGCTGAGTGCTCAGAGGCCTACAAGACTGTGCCCATTAAAAGGAGTCAGAGTTAAATTATCTTTATTTTTAAGAGGGACATTTTCAAATGTACAAAAGGCAGTTGGGCACCTCTTTTCATTTGTGCCTTTGATAATCTCCCCCTAGGTCATTGTTTTACCTTTTCCGCTCTCTCTCTAATAATCCTGGGTATGCACAGAATTTAAACCCAGCTATTATTTAGTTGCTTGTTTGCTAAACTTCTGCTACTGTTTATTTTCTGGATTATATATGCAAGTATGATAACATTATCACGGCCACACACTGCTCTAGAAGCCTACATGCTTTGCTCTCTTTGTGTTTTCTTTTATATACCTACCCCTTCACTGCTGTTTAGTCCCAACCTTTCACCATGTCTTCAGTCCCCACCTCCAAATTCCTTTTACACCTTCCAGCTGATCAAACACTACAAGTGGCTTAAAACCAATTAGCACGCTCCTTGCAAACTGCTGGCTGAATTCTTTCTCTGTCTTGAATATTGTTGAAGCAAAGAATTGAGCAAGGATCCTCTTGCTTAATAAGCAGCCAATGCACTAGGTGAGCCAACAGTATGCACCTGCCTGGCCAATTCAGTTGGAGCCATGCAATTTTTCACACTTTTCATATCATAAAGTTCCCAGTTGATATTCTGTTTGTGGACCTGGGGACATTAGCTTGACCCAGTTCCTACAAACACATGCATCCACACACTGAGATGTCACTTCAATTCTAGAGCCAAAGAACAGGCCCCCATACTGCAAAGGGTAAACTATGGGTACATTAAACACACTCCGCTCATGTTGACTAATACTTTAATTTCACCATGGTACTTCTTTAGTATAAGCCAGTTGCAATTTACAAGCAAAAAATTCAATGTAAAGTAACTGTGTGTGACCTCTTACACTAACATTACATGTGTGGATGTAGCTTAACAATACTGGCACCACAATATGTACAGAGACACAGTCTACATTGTTTGCCTTGGATGGCCTAGGGCATTACGTCGGGATGGAGGAATTGCTACTTTTAAGAGGAAAAACTTGGAATGCTCATTTTTGAAGAAAAACAATACAGAAAGGACAAATGTGTTAACAGAAGGTCATTTTAGTTTCTAAGGAATATTTGTTTGAGGGTCAGTCAATGTTAGTAGTGACTGTAATATCTGTAAGTTGGGGGGAAATCAAATGTCAAAATACAAACAATTATCATTTGAGAGAGATAATAACCATTTACTACTTGCTAGGTTCAATGACCAACTTCACATATTGAAACTAAAAAGTATTTAGCACTGTGCAAAACCACTAAACGTAGCTATGGAGCAGAATGTTTAGTACGGTGTCCCTTTGAATTATCTGATGTAATTCCATCCCAGACTGGAGACAAAAAGTTTCTGAGACTGTTAAAATTTGATTTCTTTCTTTCTCCATTCCAAGATGCAATCCCTCTTCCACCCACCTCAAACTGTTCAGGGGTGGTTTTCGGAATCAAATTCTATGTTACTCAGCATATTTTCTAGTAACACACTACCTAAAATTGAACACAGCATTCCAGGAGTAATCACATCTATGCACTATAGTAAGGATTTGTTACCAAACGGGCCTGCTTTCTGACCTGATACCTGTGTGCTGTATATACAGCCCAAAATACCTTAGCTCTTCTTTGCTGCCATGTCTAATTTCCTGTCCACTCTTACTTATAGACCCTATTCAATATTTCCTGGCCTCTCTTGTCCTTTTAATATAATGACTTGTTAACTATGTAATATTACTCACTATATTTTTATTTATTTTAACACTTCTGCCTCCTTTCCCTACTCCTTTCTTTCTGCATATTCATGTTGTGTGTGTTTGCGCCTGCAAAAGAACTGAAGGGCAAACACCTCAACCCGTGCAGAGCCTGACTTCACTGGGGTCTATGTAGGTGCTGCAATGCACCCAAACACAGTGAATTGCAAGGTCAGGGGCTATATTTGTGTAATTGAGAGACTGTAAGATCTGTGGGCAGGGATTAAGTTCTGACACATTTGTTAATAATAATTAAAATAGATAATGAACCACCTATCATTTTATGTCGACAGAAACACTAACTTTTGATAGAACCACAAAGTTACGTTTGATGCCAGTAATTGCCAGACTTTGTATTTGATTCAGGACCGGCTCCAGGGTTTTGGCCGCCCCAAGCAGCCAAACAAAAATAAACAAACAAAAAAGCCGCGATCGCGATCTGCAGCGGCAATTCGGCGGGAGGTCCTTCGCTCCGAGCAGGAGCGAGGGACCGTCCGCCGAATTGCCGCCCAACAGCTGGACGTGCTGCCCCTCTCCGAAGTGGCCGCCCCAAGCACCTGCTTGGTAAGCTGGTGCCTGGAGCCGGCCCTGATTTGATTGAAGACCCTTTCCTCATTATGTTTGAATCTTGTTCCAAAGGGTGATCTAATATTGCAAAAGGTACAGAATGAGAGTGTCCAAACACTTTGTTTAATCTCTTTGCCAGCATTCAAAATGTTTATATGATGGAAATGGCAATGCTATCAGAAAATGTGACAAGGTTAACATCCACAGTAGAAATACATTATTTCCACCCTTTGAGTATTCTGCTAACTTCTTTCAGACATTTTCATTTCTTTAATTTCTTCTGCTCACCATCTGTTCTATAATAATTTCTATATCAGCACAATGTTTGTTTTTATATCCAGTGTACAACAGGTTTTAACATAGATACGCTTGTTGCATTAACCCTTGCTAATACCTGTATTGTGGGATTGTGCAACAATATATTTCAGTGAAGAGAAAAGTTATGTTCTGTAACTGCATATATTTCTGATTTACATTTTTTAAAAAATATTCTGTATATTTTTAACACTATGGATTTTAACGTTCTTATATTTACTATATATTTCAAGATAAAAAAGTATGCCATGCTGGAGTAAAAGTACAACTACACTAAGCTGGTTAAAAATACATCTCAGTAATTTAACAGTAAAAACACTACAAGAATGTTGTAATTATTCCAAAAACAAGCATTATAAAACCAGAAAATTCAGAGCTAAAATTTAACTTCCAGACGTATTAATGTATGGAAATGCACATCTGGGGCTCTCAAATAAACTTAACCTTGCCTTTAGTTGACACCATGAGAGGAGAAGAAAGAAAATCTTTCTTTTAAATTAGTTTCCTCTAGTTTAGACCACAAACAGTAAAATGCGTTAATCACAAGCGTAAGGTTATTGCATGGCTGAGATATATATCAGAAATATTGTCCCGTTGTAGATAGATGACTACAGTACAGTATGTGAGAAAGGACATAATTTAATGTAACCAAAGTATCATTATGCAAAATTAAAATATTGCTGCACTATGTTAAAAATGTATAACTACTGTTTCCTCTGACCTTTATTCTGTGCTGAGATGTCCAGGTATGCACCACCACTGCAGTCAGTGGGATGGAGGTACAAGTATAAAGTTAAGCATGTGCTGAAGTCCTTTGTTGAATAGGGATAGATTTAAGTATGAGTATAAGTGTTTTGCTGAGTCAAGGTCCTAGCGAGCACAAGATTTGATTTCCTAGTATATGAGGATGATACTTTTCATGAAACAAAAATAAAAAATACCTTTACTCTAAAAATCACGAGTGAAGGCTCAGAACAGTCAAACACTTCAAAAGTCAAGCTTACATACCTGTTGGATGAAGGAAGAAAACAGAATGGAGCAATGTTTTGAGCCTCAGGCCCTTTGTCAAAGGTATTTAATTTTTAATTCTTCTGACAGTAAAATGGATCCATCTTTCCAGAGCATCTTTTTTTAACTTTTTATTTAATTGATTAGAACTACTAGACCATTACTAGATCATTTAGAGACAGTGTTTTGGAGTTTACTTTTTTAACAATAATTAAAACATTTATTTTTAATAGAAACGTTGTCAGTAAACAGCAGCATTGATTTTCATCATATTTATGTTGGTTTGATGCTAAAATAATTGCCAATCTTAGCATATTTTAAAATCTGCAGTTCTTCAAGGTATGACATCCATATTTCTCTAGTGGAATTATACTAAAACCACAAATTGGTTCTAACAAAAAAAATTCTTATGTAGACTTCGAAAAACACAGTGTTGATCATATTCATCCTGGCTTGCTACAAAGATTTCATAAATAATGGAACTAGGAATATCAATTCAAATTTGGATCAGAAACAACTTGAAAACATTTTTTTATAATGGTTTGAGAAACAGTTTACATTCTAGTGCAGATTAGATGCTCTTGTAGGTTCTTCAGATATTTGTTTCTTTAAATATGTGCATATATTTAAAGGTTGATGTGATAACATAAGGCAATGTTGATAAAATTTCCTGTTGAATTACTATCTGTCGACCTACTATGTTATAGACCAAGTATTAGACCTTTTAGTATCACATAGGTTATTTCACCCATTATAGTTATTATTCTCCTTTTTAAAGAGTATGAATGTATGAACTGACGAGTGTTTAATATGAAACCGGGACAAACCCTCATGCTGTTTTATAAATGTATTCGTTTTCTATTTTTAGTCCTCATTCCCATCATCTCAATCTCCCATCCATAAAATAGTATATTATTTATGAGTGAGCTCCTGCAAGCCATCCGCAAGTGGAACTTCCATTTACTTCAAATGATTTAATTTGACTGTCATTTTTGCTTCTACATGCTGAGGTATTATCTATTCTGCAGCAAAGTTTGCTCGCTTACCTCACATAAGTAGGTCCCATTCACTTCAGTAGGATTCATTTGTGGGAGAAAGGAGGATTTTAATCTGAAGCATCACGGCTTTTGGGAAACATCCAGACTTCATCATGTTCAGGTAAGACCAGATCAAGAAAATATAAATAGAAGAAACTGTTGATAATTAGTCAAATATTAATCAAAGTATTGAAACACATAATTAGAGAAGTGATTAACAGTCCAGGGTTTTTAAGATGGGGTTATACCTATGAAAACAAAATCCTGATGTGCTTTCAAAGGTTCTTCCATGCTGGGGAAAAGTTTACAAAATATCTGACGTAAAAGTATATTAATCCCTCTTTCATGTGTTTTTCAAAAAATTCTTACTGTGTTTTTTCATTACCAAAGCTATTCATGTTAAAGAATTTGCTCACAGACCCATCTCCTGCTATTTGATGCTGTAGTGGAATAATGTTGAAATTATGACAATGCATTTTCAATCGTCTGATTTGTCTCATATACACAAGACTGTGATTTTATCGATAGATGAAGCTCACAAACAGAAGATTGTATAGGTCTAAACAGAAGCTCATAGGATGACACCGTTATTAAAAGACAAATACTTTTAAATAACAGCAAAGAAAATATTAAATAAATGTTCTGTTTTATGTTCAGGGGACTGTGCATTCATGCTTAAGGGTCAAGTCCTGTTTTCCTTACTCACACAATAAGTTTCACTTAGGTCAATGAAAACTCTGGTGGTTATGTACAACTTGCATGATCTCTATGGTTTTGCTTCAACAAGGAATCTTGTGGTCAAGTGATTTGCATAAAATAATCAATATTTCTTTCCAGTGAGAAAACCTGTCAGGCATGGTAGTCAAACTGTAGATGATTAATTAAAAATATATACGGATGTTCAGGTTTTGCTGTCTCTATGTTCATTCTCCATGATCTATCTAATGCTTTTGACAAAGTCAATAAACAGTCCTATAGCTCTTCCTATTTCTGCTTTCATGATTCCCTTCTCTTGCTTCTCTTTCAAATTCTCCAGCCATTTCTTCTGTATCTCCTTTAGGGTATGTCTTCACTGCAGTTAACTTGGGTGACTGGCGGGTGACTGAAATGACCATACTGTAGGAGAAAGACCTCAATATTAAAGCAAAAATGATATTCATACATTTATTATAACTGATTTTAATATTTGGTTGTTACAAACCTGTTTGTGCCTTTACTGAATATTAAGATAGAGCTACAAGAATGTTATAGCCAGGATGCTTGGAAATATAATAATACATATGTTTAGCTAGTTATGTTACAAAACTTTTAAGCTAATCAAAGAAATTTCAGAAGGTTTCTGCTTCTGTCTTCCAAAGACAAGCAAATGTCAGGATGATAACCTCCTTGGACATAAAATCCATGTATAGCCAGGGCCGGCTCTAGGTTTTTTGCCGCCCCAAGCAAAAAAATTTTTGGCTGCCCCCCGTCCCAGCCCTGGGCTCCTCGCCGCACCCCCCTGCCGCCCCAGCCTTGGGCTCTCCCCCACCACCCGCACCCCCCTGCCTCCCCAGCCCTGGGCTCTCACCTCCCCCACCTGCACACCCCTGCCGCCCCAGCCCTGGGCTCTCCCACACACACACCCTGCTGCCCCAGCTCTGGGTTCCCCCTACCCCCCCACCCCACACACACACACACACCTCCTGCTGCCCCAGCCCTGGGGTCACGCCCCCCCCCACCTGCACCCTCCTTCTGCCGCAGCCCTGGGTCACTGGTAACTCGCTCCCAGGGCAGGTCATTCAGCAGGAATTTTAGATGTGCACAGAACACAGACAGGATTGGTTCCCATATGGTTACAGAACTGCAGTAAAGTGGAACAATTTTCAGCTTGTGT
>NW_020664530.1:15842985-15927486 GCF_002925995.2 Terrapene triunguis
ATCACTGCCAGGACTAGAAGCAAGTGCCAGATCCCATTAAGAATCTGGAACCTAGATCCTGTTCCTAGCCGTGAGGCCTTGAGATATCATACTTTACAACTGTGACATTTTATGTAGAGAAAAATCTGTGTCTGATCCAGGAATGAATCTTCCCCATCTTAGGCTTCAGGCAGGGGTAAATTTGGGGTTGCAGGAGTCTTCCACAGTTTGGAGGAGAAGGAAACACTTATCTGGCAGGCTGATTAAGAACATTAAATGGTCAATGTTTGAAGTTGCTCTGGGGTCTGGAGTGTTAAGGTGAAGACCCCCAAGGGATGGAAGCGTGGACAAAGAAAAGGGGAGGAGGTGAAAGGTGCATGAGAAAGTAGTTTATCAAATGGCTCTGCAATTTATCACATGGATATAACTTCCACATGAGGTATGTGTGTGATATATTATGAAAATATTAACGGTATTAATAAAACCATTTTCTGTTGGGACAATCTTGGTGGTTTATACAACTGTGTAACACTTTCATAGATATACAAACAGTTTCTCTGCATGCAGAATTTGTGAGAGGCAACCTGTATGTTAGCCTTTTTAAAACACACAATCATTTTTGCAGACTTTTCTTGGTCTAATGTTTTTTAAGTAATAATGCTTGAGGCTTAGGGAATTTCTTGGCAAGAGGGACCATCTGAGAATGAAACTCACTAAACAAATAATTACTTTGGCTTGAGTCATACCTCCATAGTCAGCAGAAACCCTTAGGCCCGCCTACTTAATAAATAACAAAGAACCAAAACGGATCCAGTCAGAAGAATGGAAGTGTTAGAGGCCACTTAGACACAGAAAAAGATCTAGGAGCAATATCTGACAGGAGCACTCTGATACTACAACTGAATGTAATGGGGAAGTGTAGCGTAGAGCAGTGGTTTTCAACCTTTTTTCATTTGCGGACCCCCAGGGGGAAAACCACTGTTCTATGGTGACAACAACTTTTCATCGACCCCTTAGATATAGTCTGCGGAACCCCATGGGTCTGCAGCCCACAAGTTGAAACCACTGGTGTAGAGGAATTGGGTAGTGAGTTTTTGAGTCCAATAATGGGCCTCCTTCCCTTCTATTGCAGAAGCCATCAAAACCCTAAGAGAGCAGCAGTGTGTATACATAACTAAGCTTTGTATGTTTATATATAGTCAGAGGAAACAGTTATGTGGAACCCGGTAGTGTCCATGTGACTTCCTCATATTCCTAATGCTGTGTAGAGAGCAAAGACTCAACAGAAGGGCTAAGTGGAAAAAGAAATAGCAAGTTAAGGTAACTTTTCTGGTGATTTTGGCCTGGTCCACACTAACCCCCCAATTCGAACTAAGGTACGCAAATTCAGCTACGTTAATAACGTAGCTGAATTCGACATACCTTACTTCGAACTTACCGCGGTTCAGACGCGGTCCACACGCGGCAGGCAGGCTCCCCGTCGACTCCGCGGTACTCCTCTCGCTGAGCTGGAGTACCGCAGTCGACGGCGAGCACTTCCTGGTTCGACTTATCGCGTCCAGACCAGACGCGATAAGTCGAATCCGGAACTTCGATCCCCAGCCGACGAACTAGCGGCTGGGTGTAGACCAGCCCTTTGAATTGAAAGCCTTCATGCAGGAGTCTGTCCTCTGAAAAACACTGGATACATGGGTGCAATTTGGAAACATTTTAATGCCAAAAGTAAAGACCACTTCCATCTTTCTCTCTTCTTTTTTATTTTCACTTGTCCTCCATTTGGTCAGGTGATTTATCTCAATCTGTATTATTCTTGCACTTTCAGATGTCTGAACTGGCACAATCAAGACATTTCCTCTCTGCAACCAATAACAGGTGGAGTTTCTTGAAAGATCTATTTTCGTCATATATTTCCCTCTAGCTCTCTCTGGTTTTTTCTTCCTGTTATTTCTTCGGTATTGTGGTTTTGGGTTGTTGGGTTTTTTGTTTGTTTCAGCCCCCTTTTCTCTTCTCTTCTTTCCACCTCTTTTTTTTCCCCCTTTTCTCCAATGAACCTTATCTTCCCAACCTGGCCTCCAGTACTAGAACTGTCCGCACAACAGCACATTCCTATCTATCTATCTAGGGTGCCACTCCAGCAAAGCACTTAAGCATGTGCTGAACTTTGAGTATATACTTAAACACATTGACTTCAGTGGAACTTCTTAGATGTATAATATTAAGGGGTTTAAGTCCTTTACTGGGTCAGGTCTAAGTTCCTATCAAGTATCTTATCACCAGGATATAAGTATTCCCACTCATCATGCATCATCTCTCTGTTCTGCTGGTTCAGACACTAAATAAGAATATAAAGGAGTGTGTGAATAAGGTCAGTGTAACGAGGTTCACGCTATGCCCTTGGGTATTTGGCCCTTGAGCCTCCCTTTTCAATGAGTCAGGGACACTTCAGTCTGGTACAACACCCATGCTCTTTATTCTCAAAAGGTTTCCCACCACCAGTTCCCAACTATATACAGGCTTCACAGCTACTTTGCCTACAACAGGCCTGGTCAGCAACAGACTAAGTGGCTCTCACTTCCTTCTGTGCCTGAGCTTTCTCTTTCCCACCCCCTCCCACCAGCCTTTATAGCTCCAGGCTAATAAGACTGGCAGGTGCGGCCAGTTACCAAGCAGGCACAGGGCTACTCACCCAGCCCCAGTCCATTCCCCATGACTGGGGCTGGAGTGACAGGAGCTGATTAAGGGCTTCTCAACCAGCACCCTGCCACAGTCAGCAAGAACATATTTCCCACAATGCAGATCATGGTAGTTGTGCTATTAAGTCCTCTAAGCCGGGTACAGATGCCACATTTGCTGTATGTTCTTTATACGGTCCTTGGTTTCCTGCTGGGGCAGAAACAAGGATGCGCAGGCCAGGACAGTGGCAGGCTGTTGCTACATAGAGTAGTAGGCAATTTGGTTACCTCATTTCTGTATATAGTTTCTGTCCATAATGAAGGGTTTATCTGGTCACCGGTCTGCTTGTAAGTGACATGGTGCCAGAAGTGGAAGGCATAGCATGCTGGCGGACCTAGTGAGAGGTAACATTGAAATGGCTGCTACAGAGCCTGTACAACTGCAAGTAACTTCCCCACTCGCCCTGAGAATCAGGGGAAATGGTTCAAACAGTAATGTGAGCTGTATACATAAGTCACTAGGGCAAATAAGATGAAAGGTGAGCAAAAAAAAAATTGCTCTGCCACAGTAATCTTAGATGTGTATATGTGTCATAACTATAAAGGGAAGGGTAACAGCCCTCCTGTGTACAGTACTATAAAATCCCTCCTGGCCAGAGACTCCAAAATCCTTTTACCTGTAAAGGGTTAAGAAGCTCGGGTAACCTGGCTGACACCTGACCCAAAGGACCAAGAAGGGGACAAGATACTTTCAAATCTTGGGGGGGGGGAAGGCTTTTGTTTGTGCTCTTTGTTTGGTGGTTGTTCGCTCTTGGGACTGAGAGGGACCAGACATCAATCCAGGTTCTCCACATCTTTCTAAACAAGTCTCTCATATTTCAAACTTGTAAGTAAACAGCCAGGCAAGGCGTCTTAGTTTTACTTTGTTTTCTCAACTTGTAAATGTACCTTTTACTAGAGTGTTTATCTTTGTTTGCTATACTTTGAACCTGGGCTAGAGGGGGGTCCTCTGAGCTCTTTAAGTTTGATTACCCTGTAAAGTTATTTTCCATCCTGATTTTACAGAGATGATTTTTACCTTTTTCTTTAATTAAAAGCCTTCTTTTTAAGAACCTGATTGATTTTTCCTTGTTTTTAGATCCAAGGGAGTTGGATCTGTATTCACCAGGAGTTGGTGAAAGGAAGGGGGGGGAAGGGTCAATTTCTCCTTGTTTTAAGATCCAAGGGGTTTGGATCTGTATTCACCAGGAGTTGGTGAAAGGAAGGAGGGGGGAAGGGTCAATTTCTCCTTGTTTTAAGATCCAAGGGGTTTGGATCTGTATTCACCAGGGAATTGGTGAAAGGTTTCTCAAAGCTTCCCAGGGAAGGGAATGGTGGCAGCGGACCAGAACTAAGCTGGTAGTTAAGCTTAGAAGTCCTCATGCAGGCCCCCACACTTGTACTCTAAAGTTCAAAGTGGGGATACAGCCTTGACAATATGCATTCCAGCTAGATGGTGATAAAGAGAAAGGAAAGATTTGCAGACATAATAAAAAGGTTTGGAAATCACTGTGTCCTTAGGAAAAAGTGTTACTTATGAAAGATGTGTGTTCAGGATGAGAACACAGAATGAAGGGAGACAATAGAGGAGTTTTCCATAGATTTAAAGCTAAAAATAGTCGGTCCTGTGAATATGGAATATTAAAGACCCTCTCATTAAAGACCAGATTGTCCTGGGGTATAACAATAAAAAAGTCTATGAACAGTTACTAGAAATGGCAATAGGTTGTGCCAAGCAGCAGAACAAACAGAAACAAATAAAAAGCTTAAAGAGAGGCAAAGAGCTTATGACTGTGAGTGCCACAGCTAAACAGCAAGGGAAAAGTTCACCAAAATTAAATTAAATACAGAAACATGGAAACAGTGCTAGTGACGTGGCAACCACTATGAATGTCGGAAATGCCCAGCATTCAGGCAATTATCTAGAAACAGTATTAACACAACCATTATGCGAAAATGTGCAGAGAAACAGGGGGGAAACATGTATTATGTGTAGAAATGGATTCCTCACATGAAGAGCAAGAGATGTTAAACACAGTAATGGAGGAGACTGAAAACTCAAAAGACTGGCTAATTAAAATTAAACATTCACAAATGGCACATGTGACGTACAAAATAGACACGGGGTAGAAGTAAATGTAATAACAGAAACTGAGAGATGTAAAGAGCATGTAAAGATGAACGAGGAAAAAATGTCTGTAAAATACTATGACAGAGAAACAATTGCAGTGTTAGGAGAGTGCACACTGACACCTAAATACAAAGGGAAAATGATAAAACAAGAGTTCGTGGTGGTATGTGATGCAAGCAACCAGTTTTGGACCTACACATTGACAGAAGGAGCATATGTTCTTGAAAGTGTGTCTAGTGCTATGATACAGCACAACTTATGCACAAATTGAAAAAGAGACCTTAGGTCTGGTGTATGGATGTACAAGATTTCATAACTTTCTCTACAGTTGTAGCTTCAAAGCAGAAACTGATCACAAACTGCTGATTGCAATATACAAAAAGAGACTTGGAAGCACCACTAGGGATACAGTGACTAGTTTTGAAAATACAGAAATATGTTTTGACCTGGAAATTCCAACCTGGACGTCACTTAGTAATGGCAGACCCACTGCCAGTACTCAGACTGATGATCTGGAACAAGCAGTAAACATACATGTGATCATAATAAAAGCATCATGTGCTATATCTGTGTGTGTGTGTAGGAGGAGTTTAAATAACTGTTGGAACAGCAATATAAGTTAATGCTGGTTTTTGGTTAAATTTTGCTCTCAAGAACTTATATGGAAACTTGACAGAATATTTTGGTGGTGATTGTAATTCTGTAGTTGTAATTCTCACCTGTGTTTAACAATGCTTAGTTTTACAGTAGCATTACTGAGTATCTTCCCCGGCTATCATTTTCAATAACACTCACGAGCCAGCCATTGAAAATGGATTGGCACCATATTAAAGCCAGTTATGAAGCTTTATTTGATGTGCTAATCTTTTTTTGTTTGAAGGAATGATTCTTGTGTTACAGTCACTATTAAACTGCATATTTCATATTTTCTTAGGTTACAGTAACTTTCACTTCCCCCATGGTGAATATGTAACTACTACTTCTTTCCCTCCTTTCTATGACCTTCATGATTTGCATTCTCAAGCATCATGCAGTCTCATTAATATTTCTTTTAAATGTACTCTCCTCTACTTTAGTCCAATTTCCTGTCCCCGTGTGATGGGGCAGCTGCCCCTCACTGGCAGAAAAGGGGTTAAAAACAGCCCTACGGAGGCTGTGCCGGAAGGAGCCAATTAGAAAGGGGCTGAGAGGAGCAGCTGATCATGACCCAGCAGGCTCATATGAGAAGGGCTGCAGGAGAGACTAGGGCTAGGTCTACACTACCCGCCTGAATCGGCGGGTAGAAATCGACCTCTCGGGGATCGAATTATCGATCCCCGAATCGACGCTCTTACTCCACCAGCGAAGGTGGGAGTAAGCGCCGTCGACGGGAAGCCGCGGAGGTCGATTTTGCCACCGTCCTTACAGCGGGGTAAGTCGGCTGCGATACGACGAATTCAGCTACGCTATTCTTGTAGCTGAATTTGCGTATCTTAAATCGACCCCCGCCTGTAGTGAGGACGTAGCCTAAGCTCCTAGAAGAAGGAAGGAGCACCAGCACCTGGGACGCAGCAGTGCTGAAAGCAGGGAGCAGGAGAGCTATACAGAGCTCCTGGCTGGCTGCTAGGGCCTGCAGGCTGAGGAAAGGGCAGAAGAGGCTGCTGGAGCTGCATGGGAAGTGGCCCTGGGAAAAATGGACTGTAGTTGCCATGGAGGTTATGGCTGGACAGAGATTGCAGGTCCCCCAGAAGGGGGGAGAACAGAGTGTAACACAGCCAGAGGGCTGTGTCCTGAAGAGGATGCTGCAGTCCCTGGAGTCACACGGGTCCAGGAGCAGAGTGACAATGCACAAGATGCCACCAGCAGAGGGCTCAGAGCTAATTCCCACAACAGCTAGTAGGAGGTGCTACAGTGGTGAGTTGCACCCCATCACATCATGCCACAGGGGCTTTCACCCCTGAAATGGAACCATGCACATACTTCAAGACGTGTTTAAGTACCTTGCTGAATTGGGGCCATAGTCCCCAATCCAGAAAAACTTTTAAGAACATCCTTAACTTTAAACCTGAGTCTAGTCTCATTGGTTCTAACTGAACTACTAGTGGGCTTAAAATTAAGCACATACTTAAATGTTTTGATGGCCCTGGGCCACAGACAGGATGTGTTAGGGACCCAGATGTGGGTCGTCAAAGATGTGCTGGTCAGCACCATGACAGTCAGTGCTAAAGGACAAGCCAGAGTCAGAGCCAGGAATCCCAGCCAAGGGTCAGAACCAGGTTACATGGAGTCAAGGAAGGCAGGAGCAGGGTTAGGCCTCAGGGAGGAGTGAGGCTGGAACAAAGCAGGAGTAGAAGCTAATGCAGCCACAGGCAAATGTTTTGAGCAACTAGTGCCCTGATGCTGGTTTTAAGAGCAGATCTGTTGATCCCCCTCCCCCGTGCCCCATCTAACTTGGTAATTGATCCAATCAAGGGGCTCAGTTGGGGCCCAACGGTGCTCATTAGACTGCCTGGGAGTTAAGCTAGCAGGTAAGCAGGATAGCTGCCAGGGCCAGCTCCAGGGTTTTATCTGATGCTTCCCCCCCTCACAAAGGCAATTAGAAATGTTGCATATTCACTAGGCAGACCATATATTCAGGAGCTGAAGATGTCACCTAAGCCGATCCTGGAGGCATGGAGCCAATGAAACAGTGACAGCAACCAGTTCTGCATCTAGACAAGTCTGAAGGAGGTTTGTTTTCCTATAACTTGATAGAAATAGGAAGGAGAGTGGCATAAAAACCTCCTAAGTGAGTACTCCTCACATACACCCTCTGCTACCCTGCTCAAACTGAAAGCACTGTGCAACTCATCCTGTCCATCTCTACAAGCAAGCTGCCACAGATGGATTTTTAAAAAGAGAGAGAGAAAGAGAGAGAGAAGGATCAAGGAAAACCAACCTATAGAAAATCCTACCCAAGACTTTACTGTGAATTGGTGACAGAAAGTTAACTAAGGGCTGGTCTATACTTAGCCGCTAGTTCGGCGGCTGGAAATCGAACTTCCTGGTTCGATTTATCGCGTCTGGTCTGGACGCGATAAATCGAACCAGGAAGTGCTCGCCGTCGACTGCGGTACTCCAGCTCAACGAGAGGAGTACCGCGGAGTCGACGGGGAGCCTGCCTGCCGCGTGTGGACCGCGTCTGAACCGCGGTAAGTTCGAAGTAAGGTATGTCGAATTCAGCTACGTTATTCACGTAGCTGAATTTGCGTACCTTACTTCGACTTGGGGGGTAAGTGTAGACCAAGCCTAAGACACTGCCAAGGGACTGGATTTTAACTCTTCTAATGATTTTACTGGGAGATGAAATTGCTGTTGTATCCATAAATACTAATTGTTTCTCCTGTTAATCACCAAGCGAGTGTGTGACAGATTTCTGTTACCAATCTGCCCGAGGCATCAGGTGATCAGGCTGAGGCCGCAGGATCTTTAGGGGAGGAGAAGACAGAGCACACCAAGTGTCTAAGTTTTAAAGCTTTATTAATAAAATAATAAAACAACAAAATAATAAAATAACAGCGGAGAGTGCTGGGGGTTCCCCACGTCACTCAGAGGAAGGAAGAAAGCCTTAGTGCCCCAAGCCCTAACCCACATTCATACTCACACCTGCACTACCCGAGGCTGGCCAAGCCTGGGTGTAACATAAGAAGAAGAGGGGGGAAGGGTGGATGGGAGTTCTTGTCCCGTGCACAGGTCGTCCCGTGTCCACTGTGATATCTGACTTGCTTTGGCTCGTGGGAGGGTTTTTAAGTCCTGGGTTCTTTTGGGGGTGTTTTCGTTTAGGGCCCTCTGTTCCTGGTGCTCTTTGAACCAGTCCAAACCGGCTCACTGTGGCCTCCTCGGTGTTCCCAAAACACACCGGCTCCAGAGACTTTGTTTCCACCCCGTTGGCCTTCGCTATCTCATTCGCTCTCACTGTTCGAACTGCTATCTCTGCAGCCCTGCTCAACTTAGTTCTCCTCTTCTCACGGCTGGGCAGCTGCAAATTTCTCGTCGAGCCCATGACCTTGGATCGGGGCCAGTGTCTTATCTTCACACGGAGCTAGCTAAAGTGTCGAGTTAACGCATTCTCTGCTCTCTTTCTCCTTCCCCCTCTTGGCCTCTCACCACCTGCAAAGGAATCTTCCATTTCACACTCACACCTTTGACCCTCCCCACAAAATGCCTTGCAATGCTTACAACCATGTTAGCAACATACAATGCTGATCTGCTTCCCCAGGGGACCCCCTGAGCGAAGGGGGGGCCACTGGGGTGTGACAAGTGGACTATGTATTCTGGAAAGGAGCTAAACATTAGTAAACAGAGAAATATTGGCGTTCTCTTCTTAATTGCATTTAAGATTCTCTATATTCATAATTGGCTTGTCTCAAGACAGCGCCTTAAATGGCTTCTTCTAAATCACTGGTTTAAATATTTTTTTCAATTTCATAGGATTTAGTTAAAATTACTTACTTTGCCCAATTATAAACTGTTTAGATTATTATTAATAACCAAACAGGATACCCCTGTCCCTATACAAATTCTTTTGCACAATCATAAGCCATTTTTAAGTATCAAATAAGATTCTAAGATTGGATTCACAATAATTTTGGGGAGCAATACACTTTGGTCTTAATTTATCAAATGAAGAACACCCCACAGGCAGTTCACTCTCAGAGGTGTAATCTTTACTAAAGAGCTTCACTGAGTGACATATAGAAGAGAGTGTAACAAAAGTAACCTGTTTATTAATTATTTAATATTATACACATATATAATTATATTAAATTTTAATTATTTATTAACCACTTGTATTCTTTCAGGGATAATATTGTGATTATTTTGCTTGGTCTTGTCCCATAAGGTCCATAAAAGAACTCCATGACATAATTAGTGGGAGTTACAGTTCCTGAGATAGACTCAGTAGTAGCTGGTATCAATAATTCCATTTTTGATTTGGGTTTTCTCTGATTTGGTAGGAAGAAAAACAATTAGTAAAAGCTGGCCTACCATTTCTTGTTTCTCTAGACTACACGTATTTAGCAATTTTAAAAATAAAATGACTTGTTATCCAAAATTAGAATTCCTCTCTATATCTTTCCCCTTGTTTCTCTTTACCTCTTCCCTCTTCTTTTCCTTCTCTTTTAGTTAGGTAGATTTTGTTATTTTTTTAAAATGTTGAGCGGCAATAATATACTATTGCCCCAGATATGGCAGGAAGAAAGAAAGGACACCAGGAATAGGCTGAAACTTTATTAAGCAATACATTTGGGGGGGGGGGGGATAGCTCAGTGGTTTGAGCGCTGGCCTATTAAACCCAGGGTTATGAGCTCACTCCTTGAGGGGGCCATTTAAGGATCTGGGGCAAAAATCTGTCTGGGGATTGGTCCTGCTGTGAACAGGGGGTTGGACTACATGACCTCCTGAGGTCCCTTTCAACCCTGATAGTCTATTATTTGAGAACTATCCAGCAATAACATGTCCCATACAGGTGATCCCTCCTTTATAATCCATACCACCTGGCAGAGTAGCTGCCATCAGCCCTCCAGCCTGTTAACCTGGTCCCAGCATTATTACTGAGACCCCATTGCCCCCCTTCCAATCCGTGAGTTAAGGGACTGGCAAAGAGAGGTTGTCTCCATGATACACATTAGGAGCAACAACCCCATTCCTTACCTTCTTTGGAAGATATCTCGCCTAATCCTGGGAGCTAGACCCATATTGAAACCCTGGGCACCTGCCAAGTTGCAACAAAATGAACTTTAGAACCTACCCTTCCCACAGGATTCCTGGGCTGCTGAAGGGAAGGCAAAAAACCCCACACAGCCCTGACCAATCTGGCAGTAGCAATACCACCTGCTCTCTTTTAGGGTCAACAGTGGGAACAGCTGTTGCAGGGAGGTGTAATTTACACCTTTTTATACTAGCCTGGGTGAATTCATCCTTCTCACTGCAACTAATTCCAACATTTTGTCTTCTATCAATAACATCTTTTAAAAGGAATGGAAGATAGAACCTCAGCCAGTCCCTGATGCTCGTGTTTAACGGAGTATGAGTGAAATTCTTCTTCCAAATGGGAATGATGGATACATGTTCTGACTGGTGCAAAGAGACAATCTTTAGTCACTATCTATGTGTGTTTGTGTCTAGTACAACACTTTCTCCGAGACATCTGGGAACGGAACGAGTTACATTTACCATATTGACCATTTGTTGCCTTTCCCCTTTTTAAAAATCTTTGGTGGGAGAAGTTGCTGTTACAGTTTTGCCATTGTGTAGAGGAACCATCATTTCAGGGATAAAATTTTATTAAGCTCTATAGAATGTCAACTTATTGAAATTCATAAAGGAAATAACTTTGCATACCCTACAAAAAGCAAGTATCAGAAAGACCTGAAGTTAATTATACAGTGCCTTATTTTAATGTTATTCTGAATTGATTACATTGCTTTGAAAAGTCAGTATGAAATGCTTGAATGATAACAATAGGAAAGAGAAAAAAACTTAGACTAGGAAATCAAAAAAGAGATAAGTTTAGAAAAATAAAAGAATGGAAAAAAGAAACAGAAAAAGTCAAACCAAAGACATGCCAGGGTTTGAAATTTTTATAGGCTGGCTGACTCATACCCAGAGTGGACTATATTATAGAGCATTATTTGAATGAGGTGTGATTTAAATAATCAGTCTGTTACAGTAATGACTCAAAACTTGTGACAACACAGGTGTGTCTTCTAGTCCAACTGCAAAGAGCTACCATATCTGGCTACAGGCAAATATTGTTTGTTTATGTAAAAGACTTTAAATTACCTTTTGCTATTTCCAGTAAATAATTTACTCAGAGTTCTATTATGGTACCAGTTACTCTGGTCTTCCATGAAGAGTTTTGCATAAAAGAAAAGAAGCAAATAAAAAAACTTTCTGTTTAGAGTGGGAGAATTCATATCAGTCTGAGGCACTACCAAAGCACAAGTGGAGGTTTATATCAGAGATTACTGTACTTTTTGTTCCCCTTCCACAAAGCTCTGTTTTCTTGTAGGATACTTGGGGCAAGTATCCTACAAGCATCCCCCCTTCTTGAATGTCTGGAAATTGCCTAGTATATTGTGGGTGCTACCCTAAATAAATAAAAACAAGTTTAAGGGAAAATATATTATTTCTAGTATCTTATGGCAGATCATGAACAGTCCATGCATATTACTGTATTATATCTGATCACAAATCAGGATTACATTTTTCCTGTCAGACATGGATGTATATCATATGTATGTTTTATTGATGCTTGTTGTTTGACACATTTTCACTAAACAATTTTATAAAAAGAACCACCAGCAATTTTAGGCAAATAATGCATGTACTCAGCAACTAAAAATCAGGTTTTGCAACTCTTAAAGCACACAAAGAAAGATAAAATTCAGGAAATATACCCAGAATATTATGAGACCTACTCTTATCTCGATCACATATGACCATTAAATGCTATTAACATTATTGACAGCATTCAAATTATTTCTAGTATACCAGAATCCAATTGGGTTATATAATTTCTGGCATATTCAGCTTCCTTCCTTCTATTGCCAGCAAACACCCTAGCAAGCACTACCATATTAAATTCAAAGATTAGATTATAAAAATCCAGTACATTCTGTTTAACCTGACAGAACATTAATCTAAATCTGTATTTATGAAAAATTAGTTTTCTATTGAACAGATTTGCTCTCAATTGGCTCAATTTACCAGATTTTCTTAACTGAAGGGACAATTTTGCTCCCTTTTAGAGATCAGCCGCTGCTCATAATTTATTTCAGCTTTCACATTCAATGCCTGCAGGTGCTGTTTTGTGAGGCTACAAATATTAACTAGGTCCTTGTGTTATGTGAAGTCACTAATTACCCCTTATTTCCTTCAGATCTTGCCTGCATTGTTTTACTGTGCGTGTGTGCGTTTTCTTTGCTGTGTCACTCACTGCTTTGTAGGATACTCTCTCTCTCTTTTGTGTTTTGTTTTGTTTTGTTTCTACACGCCTGATTCAAAACCCACTGAGGTCAGTAGGAGTCTTTCCATCCAACAGGTTTTTGTTCATGCCCAATATTTGCTTCTCTCTCTTCTTTCACTGGTGGTCAGTTCACTGTTTCACCATGGGAGGTCAGTTAGGTTCCTCACTCTGAATTCACTATTGCTAGCTGGAGTCAGACCTTGGTACAAGTCTCTATCTGTATTTGTGACTGTACTGTCACCATCTTTATAATGCTACTGTGTTGCAGTGGGATGAATGGGTTTATGATTATTTTGTTCATTTTGGTACAGAGGCTATTTTTTTTCCTGCTCAACTTTTTTTTTCAGTTTTTAATTCCTGTAGACTGACTTAACTGCTCTGCCTGATTTTTGTTTGTAGGAATGCTTAGCCTCTCAAATTTGGATGAAATCTGAGAGTCAGATATGGTAATGGATTCTTGCTTCTTTGTTTTATTTGTACCAGATATAATGTTACTTCTTTCCCAGAGATGCTGACTATGGTGATTATCCAAAGCTGATTGACTGTGAAAACATGTGTTTACTGAGACAGAACTTGCTATATTGGGTGAAGCAGCTACTCACATGGAAGATGATTTGTTTGAAGGACAAGTGACTAAGCAATTGCGATAAAAGCAAAACAAAAGGATCATAATCACAAACTAACCACATAATCATGAACAAAGCCAACTGTTAAAGGGGAAAAAAAGCAATTAAGAAATGCACTAAAATGCTGCACAGCACCAACTGAGAGGAATGATGGGAGTTATTCCTGCTGTGTGTTCATGACTTTAAAAAGCTTGTCAACCAGTTTCAATGTGTCATTGCAAAGATGACAATTTTCACGGTAAGTGACGGGCACATGATAAAGTAACACCTATACATGATTTCTTAGGCCTTCGAAGATACTTCGCTCTTGTTCTCAAGGGTAGTTCAGACTCTGATGAGGGCGCCAACTGTCATTTGGTGCCAATTTTTGTGATATAGACACAGATTATAAGCAGCAATTCACACCCCATAAGACACCCATATGGTAGAAACTTTTATCCATTACCAATCTTAGCTAGTACTGACTAGTGACAGAGATGAAGAGACCATAACCCACTGCTAATTCTCTGCACCAACTAGTCGTCGGTCAAGGGAGGAGTTCATACTGAAATGTATTGCTTTTACCTCACCACCTTTTTGCTTTCTCTTTCTTGTGTGTTAAAGTGGTGTTTCATATATGCTGGGCTCAAGTTCTCTCTTATTCATTCTTTCATTTAAAATGTAAAAATCACTTATCTAACACAGTGACAACAAGTTTATTAGGCAATTAATAGGCTGCAGGTTTAAAACAAACACAAGGAAAGATTTCTTCTCACCACGCACAGACAACCTGTGGAACTCCTTGCCAGAGGATTTTGTGAAGGCCAAGACTATAACAGCATTCAAAAAAGAACTAAATAAATTCATGAAGGATAGGGTCCATCAATGGCTATTAGACAGGATGGTTCTGTTTGCCAGAAGCTGGGAATGGGCGAAAGGGGATGGATGACTTTATGATTACCTGTTCTGTTCCTACCCTCTGAAGCACCTGGCATTGGCCATTGCCGGAAGACAGGATACTGTGCTAGATGGACTTTTGGTCTGACTCACTATGACCATTCTTGTGTTCTTATATTCTTAAGTAACAAATGTGAAAGTGAAAAATATTCACTTTGTATTTGACTGAATGGTCAAGTTTCATCTTCCAAATACACCTCTACCCCAATATATCGCGACTCGATATAACATGAATTCGGATATAACGGGGTAAAGCAGTGCTCTGGGTGGGGCGGGGCTGCACACTCCAGCGGATCAAAGCAAGTTCGATATAATGCGGTTTCACCTATAACACGGTAATATTTTTTGGCTCCTGAGGATAGCATTATATCTGGGTAGAAGTGTATATATGTGTGGAATTGAGTTTGGGGTCACATGTGGCAGCAGGCTGAGAAGGAATCCTCTATACAGTTCTCTAATTTTTTAATGACGAACAAATCCAGGCTTGTTCTGAAATGCCACCAAATCTACTGCAAGGTCAAGGGTACCTCAAACAATTAGCAGAAGCACGCACCATGTTTACAAGGACACTAATAAAGCAAGAGATGGGTTCAGAAGTGGGTTTTTTTTAATCACCAGTGTGCATCTTCATCAAGAGCACAGTGAGTTCAAAATTCACTGTGCCATTTGGGCAAAGCAAATAGATTGATGATAAAAAATCTAGTAATTTTCTACTAAAATGCAAAATGAACAGGAAAATAATACAGTTCTGTCTTTTCTTGTTTAAAAATCGTTAATGCCTCTGTGGCAAGAGGAATGAGAAAATCATGTCAGTGGTGCATCAAAGGAAAGAACAGGCTAGGGTAAGTCTTTATGCACGGATAGCCAGAATTTGCTTTCAACCACTCATGATGAAATGGAGACTTTAGAAATGAATTTTTTAGAGGAAAAATTAATATAGTTTCAAAGCCCAAATGAATTAATCACTATCACTCTGATGCATGCAAATAATGCACAAGCGGCTCTCTTCTGGCTTTAGTAATCCTAGGATGCTAAGACCAGGAAAATGCAGATACCTTGAATATGATATATAATACTTTAGTAACAAGGTTGTTTTCTGGCCATACTAATGAAAGCTTAAAAAATAAAGATTTGTGCATAGGGTGTTTTATGAGAGATAATTCCGTTTAAAGTAAACATTTGTTCATTGCACTTCACACTATAAAATTAACTCAGAAGGATGTTAGGTGAATTTATGTCTCTGTTGTATTACATATTTTGGCTGCACTGAACAAGTTTGTTTAACACTAGATATTTTAGTCAAGTCCACAGCATCATTTTTCTGAGTTGTACAATGTGTCCTTTCCCCCAGTAGCATGTAGTGCATGTATTTTCAAGGTTAGTTTCAACATACCATTGGCTTACATTTTCATTCTCCATCCTTTTCATCTCCATGGAGACCCCCTGTGCATTTGCAATGTTACGCAAAATGCAACAACAAACAAAATAAATCTGCCACTTTCAGAGGATTGCACTGCAATACTCTCTCTCCACTCTTTTACAGACAGGAATCTTACTCTCAGCAATCCACGGGTTACTTCAGTTATGGCTCTATCTTGTGTGTGCTGCATAAAAGTTTTTTCTTTCTGAGATGGAGATTGCTCAAATAATGATCAGACAGTGATCAGAGTAAAAGGTGATACATTTTGTCATCTGTACATATCAAGGGATGAAGGGTTGAGTTGGAATAACAATGGAAAGAAAATCATCAGTTACCATTAAAATTATATTAAAATAAATACATAACCCAGAAAATGTGACTCAGCTGGAAGTTTTGTTTTAAATTCAGTTATTAACAGAGACTGCCTCTGTAGGGTGACCGGATGTCCCGATTTTATAGGGACAGTACCGATTTTTGGGTCTTTTTCTTATAAACGCTCGTATTACCCCCTCCCCATCCCGATTTTTCACACTTGCTGTCTGGTCACCCTATGCCTCTGTGTGGGCACACTACTGCACTCTTCTAGATTATTATGTCATATTTATATTATGGTAGCCCTCACAGGTCTTGATCAGGACCAAGGTCCCATGGTTCTGGCACTGACTGTACAGAGGTAGATATGAATACAACTGGGTAACATTTTTGACAAACTTTTTGTTTGTTTGCAAAAAATACAGACTTGGTGACATTGAAATGTTTCATGAGTTTGTGAAGATTTTGCCAAATTCTTCATTTTGGGAGGAACAAATAAAAAAAATCAGTGTTTTGTTTCAAAATTTTCAAAACAAAACATTTCAATTCAAAACAACTTCTTTTTGAAATTGCCTTTAGAGGATAGTTTTTAATTTAGAAACATGTAAAAATGCTTGAAATCAAAATGAAACATTTTATTTCAGGACAGACAATGTTTCATTTGACCCTAAATGAATTTTATTTTCAATGTTTCAATCTGCCAAAAAAAATCATATTTGGTTCAACCCAAAATGAATTTATTTTTCCTTTTTTTGGGGGAGGGGAACTGCCAGCAAACTAAACCATCTGTTATTCACCAAGCATGTATGTGTTATTTTATTTACCCATATATAAGTAAAAATGGAAAATTTGTATGACCCGTTCATAAACTGACCCTATAATTCAGGGGTCAGCAAACTTTGGCTCCCGGGCCATCAGGATAAGCTGCTGGCAGGCCGAGATGGTTTGTTTACCTCGAGCGTCCACAGGCACGGAGGTAAAATTAAGTAAACAAAGTGTCCCGGCTCGCCAGCTGCTTACCCTGACGGGCCGGGACAGCAACTGGTGGGTAAATTTTTTGGGGGGGGGGAAGAAGGGGGTCAGAGCAGTAACCCCGTGACCACCCCCCACATGACCCCATCCCTAGCCCAGGACCCCCACACTCTCCCCATCCCATCCCTTCCCACCTTATCTGGGGAGGGCCAGGGGAGGATGTCTTTGACCTGGCTGGAGCTGCTCTGGCAAGCTGGGCAGCACAGCTGCAGCCTGCTCGGGTGGGCTAGACCAGGCGGCGCAGCCGCAGCAAATTCCAGTGGGCTGGGCCGGGTGGCACAGCCGCAGCATAGTCCGGCGGGCCGGGCGACACAACCACAGCCTGCTCTGGAGGGCGGGGCCAAGCGGCACGGCTGCAGCCTGCCAGCCCCGGAGCTACAGCTGCTTCGGAGGCTGGGGGGAGAGCAGTGTGACCAGAAGCGGAGAGACTCTGGCCCCACCTCTTCCCTTCTGGCTCTGCTGGCTGTGCTGCCTCTCCTTGCTCCCTCTGTTGGGGGGGAGGGGCCGTGTCTCACCTCTCCCTCTCTATACCCGTTCATAAGCCGACCCACTTCTTTGGTGCTTCCCTTTTTTACTAAAAAAATTCAGCTTATGAACGAGTATATACGGCACTATCCATGTCCACTGAAGATAGGACAAGAAGTAATGGGCTTAATCTGTGGCATGGAAGTTTTAGGTTAGATATTAGAAAAAACTTTCTAACTACAAGGATAGTTAAGTACTTGAATAGGTAACCAAGAGAGGTTGTGGACCCTGTCACTGGAGGTTTTTAATAACAGGTTAGACAAACATCTGTCAGAGATGGTCTAGGTATACTTGGTCCGGTGCTGGTGCAGCCAGGAGCCTTCCAGCCCTACATTTGTGCTGCTGACTGGAAAGATCTCAGATTAAACTGAACTTTCCAATTGTTTTACTCCCTGAGAGACAATAAATAAAGTGATGACAATTTTCATCTTTAATTTCCAGTAACTTAATCAGGTGTTTCAGAAATATCAAGCGAGCAATGTTATATTATAAAGGAATCTGAGGATTCTTCCAATTTGTAATTAGTAATTTTTTTTAGATTTGCAATCTTCTGCTTAATCATCACTATCTTTAAAGTGCATGTCAGTACCTCAAGAGAATTGAATTGTTCCGCTCAATATCAACCAATTTAGAGTTTCTACTATATATGCCATAATCAAGAGTCAGTCTGATTAAATTATGTGTATATATTATCCAGTTCAGTACTTATTATTTTTGTTATTCATAGGCATTTCTATGGTTCTCAGCATGGTAGTATTTAGGCACCTCACAAATCTTACTGAATTTAATCGCACAACCCCCTTGTGAGCTAAGGAAAGTATTATTTTCATTTTTGTATGATTTTCTTCTATATAGAAGTGAATTCTTGTGGATTATTTTATGCTTGAATGTTAGTTTATTCTTATTTGAAAGAAAATATTTGGAAAAATTAAGTGGAAACCCTTCTTCTGATTACGTGCTATTGCTGATGATTCCACTGATGTGAATGAATCACTCACTGGGTGTCCATACAGGAAGTCTAGAACTCGCATAAACGGGAACAGTCATTTCAGGGTGTTAAAACTCCGTGAGTTTGCACCCGGATGGGCAGATCCCCAACTGGCACAAATTGTCATAGCTCCATAAAAGCCAGCTGGGAATCTGCCCCAGTTTCATTTCAATTCTCCCATCAGGGGCAAGGTATCATTTGTCTTCATAAACAAAAGATCTCAGGGGATCTCCCAGGTGCCTCTACTCATGAGGAGGCCCCTTGCTACTTGGCCTCTCTAACCTGTGAGGGGCTTCCATGCCCGCAAATACCTCTGAAAGGGGAAGGGATTTCACAATACGGGGAGAAAACCATTTAAGTAACTGCAGGTGTTGTAACTTGTACATAACTTAAGAAGGCTTTGCTCTACAGATTGGGGAGAAAATAGTGCGGCGGAGTGTAGTCAGACCCCTATATTGCCGATCCCACACCTGCAAAACTGGAACCCTATGGAAAAGCTTCTATGGCTCAGATAAAGGGAAGGTGGCACTCTGCATTCTGTCAGGTGGGACCCTCAAGTACCGGCTTCCCTTCCATTGTAGAAGCAGTGGGGAGTGTGGAACCCAAAGAAGTCCTCAAATAAAGTGAGTAAAGCAACATTTAGTCTTCATAGCAAACTCAACTCTATTTGCCTTTTTTCTATGCAAAGAGATACTGAAGGAAAATATAATCTACCAAGAATAAATAAGCAAATATAGCAAACCAACAAGCACAACAAAGTCACTGATTATTTTATTTACTCCCACCTCTGCTACTTATCCATCTCTATTCACCCACTCAAGCAATTATTCAGATTTCTAACTCACACTCAGACAGAACTCCTGCTGGCCTCTCACTGACTAGGGGCCCCACAAAAAGAGTGAACGGAAAAGGTTAAAGAAACTAACGTGTTAAATATTTGATTTACAGGGACACACAACTTGAAATTCACGTTTGTCAGAAACTTTTGAACCTACTATAATTACAAGTAATGCCTAAGATTTTTTTTAAAGTGAAAGACATTAGCAAAAACAATTCTCTTTTTTAAAAAATTTAGCTGATATCTTTGACAGCACCTTGTGTGCAGTTATTTTTACTATTTCAAGTCAGTTACTCCCTTATATGAATTGACCATAACACAAGAAAACACTTAGAAGTATTTAAGAAAACGGAAAGGTATTTTTTTTTTAATTCAGAACCTATTTTTACAAAGGGGTCTATCACAAACTGGAATTTTTAATTTTTTTAAATTAAAACCAATTTAAAAAGGTCATTCTTGTATTTTATAAAAAAAAAATTGTTTAATTTACATTTTCTAAGAGATCTACTGTACAAGAGATGCATTGGTAGCCATGCCAGGTATTCTGTTGGGAAAGACTGATGTGAGCTTTTCTATTCAAAAAGCCAAAAGAAATTTTTAAAAAATCAAAGCAAATATATTGTTAAGGCTTCTACCTCCAGACCTCTGAAAGTCAAACCTCTGTTTATCTATCTCTCTGGAGTTTTGCTTCAGAGAAATCATCAACATATTTTTGTAGTTATTCCCTCACCTCCCTATGGAGTTGGAAGCATTTCAAAATGTCTCTACAACCTCCTTCAAAGTCTTGGAGATACTTGCGATAGTTCCAGGCAACTGCTCCTGTATTTCCCCTTATTAGTTTAGCAAAGGCTCCCTCTCCCAGGCTTCCGGCTCCCCTAGCCGTCACCTCTCTTGGGTATAAAACATGAGTCTCTCTCTCTGCCTTCTGACCAGGGTATCTCCAGGCTGCACTGTTCTCTGCCTTCACAATATTATTCCCAGCAAAAGACAGGCTGCCTAAACAGGCTTCTCTTCAGAGAGTAGTAACAGAGTAATTGCCAACAGTTATAAGCTACCACACAGCACTTCCTATGGAAGCATATTTATTCTTAGGGTCGAAGTATTACAGAGAAAACATTAAAAGATCAACAAGTAAATTCGCTGTCTGTTGCCATCTGGCCCATCTCCCAGATCTTATATATTCTTTTTAACTAAATGTATAGGCAGCTGCCTACACTAGACCCTCAAAAGCTTGCATTCCAATTTGCATAAAACCCTGTGCTTATTTGCATATATTTACATATCATCTACTATTGGCAAATGATTTCTTTCCTTTTTTAATTTCCACCTCTTCTGGAACAAATCAGGGCAGCTTCTAACACTATCTGCAGCTGTGAATTACTTCCTCCTCTTCCTCAGTGTTGCCTGTCAGTCTCACTCTTGACTTCTCTCATTTCTGTACCACCCCTCACCTACTCTCATTTTAACCCCTAAAAATCTCCTGCCTCTCCCATTCTCCCCTCCCCCCCAACTGTTCCACAGAACTCCCCAAGATCGCGGCTCCGTACCTTCCTCAGTCAACACCTAACACGCTCACTCCCAGCTGAGGGGATGGGCCAGTGGAGGGACTGAAGGAGCCTTTCAGCCAGCCATCAGCAGCAGCTAGAGGAGATAGTGACCTCTAATGGAAAGGAGGGGAACGACTCACACAAAAACCTATCTTTGACCAGCTGACAGAAAAGCCAGAGTCAGTGTGGTGCTGGCCAAGCCATGCCAGTACTAGAGATTTTCCATTCTAGGCACCCGTGTTCAATTTTTTGGAGGCAAATAGCCCTGAATCCTGCTGTTTTGATGGCTCCTGGCTGCTGCTGGGGCCTGTATGTGGAAGGAGGAGAGGAAGGATAGTATTCCCTTAAAAAAGACACATCTATTCCAAAGGTTGTGCTGGGAAGCGGCCAGCCAGGTCAGAGCTGTGCTGGTACAACAGCTCCCAGCCACTGCTGCTGTAACGAGGAGATGCCCTTAAATTACCAGAGCTGTACCTGCACTGGTGTAGCTTCCAAATGATGAAGCGTAGGGATGGTCAGTCTGGAGGCACTGCTACCAAATCAGAGCCCTTCACAGTCACCTATGCAGACTGCGTCTAATATCAGTTCTGGGGGTGGGCCCAGGACCCAGAGGTTGGGCAGTTCCGATAGCCAGTAAGAACGTGGAGAAAATGTGGTCAGCAAAATAAATATATAAACATACAGTAACATTTTAATCACAATGCTTAATGTTTACTAAACAATGGTTTACAATGAGTTATAGACAGCAAAACAGCCATCTAGTAACCAGCTGCCAGGCAACTTTTTCTGTTGCTCAGAGATCATCTAATAAACTCAGCCCCAGAACTGAGCTTCAAATTCAGATGCACATGTTTGACCTTTATTTGACTCCAGGCACTTTTCTAGCTACACAGTAGTTCACTCAAAAACTCAGATTAGCCTATGTGCATACGCTGTGTCATAAGCAGGGATCTTAGTTTTCAGTGATAAAAAAAAATTCTGTGATAAAAAACAAAAATCCATGTTTTTCCTTAATTAAAATGAAATGCTGAACTTTAGTTTCCCTGGCCACAATATATATATATTTGTGTGTATCAGTTGAATACAATGTTTTATTGTTATACAGTAGAACCTGGTTTATCAGGCACTTTGTATTAACTGAGCCTCCAGCCACCGTTGTCAGCCCCAGGCAGATGGTGATTTGGTTAATATGGAGAGCCAGATAATGGAGGCTTGGATAAATGGTGTTCTACTGCATGTGTTTTTATTTTTTCACAAAATGTAAAAACTAAAGATTATCCATAAAAACTCAAATTCCGCGTTTTTCCGTGTTTTTTTCTTGGCAAATAGATTTCTAGGAACCCTGGTCATAACTATCTATCTACCAAAGACCTTGCCTGTATCACCAAGCTCCTCTCCAGTCAACCTCTGCAGGGAACAGATTCCTCTGTCTTACTGGTTAACTTGGGGTCCACCATCCGTATCAAACCCCCGTCCACTACTATTGCCCATCTCCCATTTAGCAGCCCAGTCTAGAGTTCTCCAGCTGGGCATGATCCAACACACCCAGGGATTTGGAGTGTCCCAGGTCCATTGGAGGTAAGCACTAAATGGAAAGCAAGGCTTCAGGGGTGTGCTGGGACACAACTGTTGCAAATTCTTAAACCCATTATTATGGAAAGGAACAGGAAAATGGAGAGATGACTTGATAAGTCCCTTTGCCGAAAAGCATGAAATATCAATACTGGTGTATGGCTGAGTGCTTGAGAACCAGCCTCCGAGCACATACAGGGTCTGATTTTTCTAAGTGCATCAGTAGCCTCAATTGAAGTCAATGGGATAAGCAGGCTCACATGTCCTTCCACTCCATAAGTGTGTATTCAGAAAACACCCTTAATATTAGCTAATGCAGTCATAAAAGAACTTATTGCTGCTTTCTCTTTTGGGGAGGGGGGAGGAGGAGGGAATAAAGATTTATATTTTTATTTTTTTTTAAGTTTAGAATGAGGTCCCAAATCTTAACCTTAGTTGGGCATAGGGAGTCCTATTGGCAAAGAATTTGTTGAAGTGCTTTCTGCTGTTCAACTTCTGAAATTTTTAGAAGAACTTGTTTCTATTATGATCCAGCTTCTGACATTAATTTAAATATACCAAATGAAAATCATATCACTAAATACAGCTGATGTTGCTGACAGGTGCAGTCTGAGCAAACTGTGCTGCCGAATCTAAGCCAAGTATAACAGCAACACTGACGTCTTACTGGTGGGGAACTCTTTATATTTTTCATTGCATACAAGAAATGTTGTAATATTTTAAAAGTACTAGAGCTGTAAAAAAAGAGAAAACACAGAGTCAAAGATTACTCAGGTGGAAAAGGCCTATTACAGGAAATACATGGATTATCCACTGTATTCTGTGTGATCACACACATCTAGAACCGGCTTCAAATAAAGCAATACATTATTCAAATATAGAGTCTTGTAATTTTTTCCAAGTCCCTGGTTGATCCCTCTAGGTAGCTAAAGCAGACTCTTCTTCTTGCCCTTGTAAGGACCATGGACAAATCTTCCACAATATGGTAGGTGAGTCTATATACAATAGTAACAAGTGAATAACTGCAGAATGCAATATAGTGGTACCTGACATGTCAAAAAAGGTGTAGCATGGGTATCCTGATGGGTTGGGAAGGGAAATAACCACACCTATATTCAGTCCAGAAATGCCTCCTCTGGAGTCCATCAATGCCACAACCAATACTATCTGTCCCCCTTCCTTTGTGCACTGGGTACTCTGGATAGGTTACATCTACTTACCCTGTGAGCTTTCTTCCCTTATGCACGTGCACATAGGAGTTGGCATAATGCATTCCTTAAACTCTTTTTATGGAGAACAGAGAGGATAAAACTGGCAACATCCCACAGAGACTCTTACTGAGAAGTACACTCAAAATGAGGGCGTACTAAAATTTCATTAGGAAACTCAACCATCCTTTATTCATTATGGAGCCAAACTTAACACACTCATTGGTAAAGCTGGTTGAAAACTTAAAATATAAGTTGCTTAATGAATTATTCAATAAATAGTAAGTTATTGGACAAAAATTTGGTATGGTATATTTACTGTATTGTATTTGACTAACTCTAATCATGGGGATACAACTAATCTATCCGAGCAATATTTTATTCACCTAAGTACGGAGATTCCCTCAATTTACTGTATGTAAAATTCTTCCTTGTGCAGATTCACAAGGGTTTTACAACTTGCTAGGAACACTGCCCTTTCCAATCTACAGGCTTTGCCTTCAATAGGAAAAGTGGCTGAGTTTAGGTTGGGCTTAGCCAACCTGTGCTAGTTAAGCCAGATATAAACTAGAACTTTTCCCTAGTGCAGATGTAGAGTAACACCTTCCAGTACAATGTAGCTTGAGTTGTAGCCTAGGCCTGTTAACACCTCCATTTTAACCTCATACAAAAGACAGCTCTTCCATAGGCAGAGAATGCTTCCTAATCCCATCATGGGCACTGGTTCATAATCAAGATGGAAATGTGCTATCTACTGAATATCAGCTCCACTACCTCCGCTCCAATGTCCCAATCATTCAAACAGTAGGCCCATTGAAATCAACGGGACTACTTACAGTAGTGAAGTTAAGTACACGTATAAGTGTTTGCAGGATCAGGGCCCAAGTTGTGACCTAACCCAAGCCTGATTGGCTAACTAAATGTGACATGATAATAGCACAAGTTAATGGTTCCAAGAGGGGATTTCCATGGAAATTAATAACAAAAGTTATGGGGTATATCACCACACAGAAAACATCAGCACAAAGTTAAAAAAACAACAACAACCTATTATGAAGTCCTGGATGACACCAAATTAAACTTGGAACAAAATGACATAGGGATTGTCACAGAGTTAACTGCCCCTTTGACACACACAAACACACTGACCCTCCTTGAGGGCATTCACCTAAAGGTTTCAGGCTTCTTAGCCCTCATCTGTCTCAGGTGAAGACCCGTCTCTTTCTCTCTCTCTCTCTCCAGACTGGGAGTTTAAGTTCATAGTCCCTTCGAGTTTCACTGTGATTTCCCCATTAGGTCTGACCAGGGTCTAGAACCTGTGGTTAAACTTTCTTCAGGGACTACAACAATGTGTACCAGTTATTGACAAGCCTTCACAAAGCCAAATACATTTATTCTTAGGGTAAAGGCATTACAGAGAAAACATAAAAACACAAAAAATGTTCCTGTATGTATGCTAACAGCTTACCAGAGATCACCCATCAATCTTATGGGGCCCTAGTAAGAGTCTGTAGTGGGGTTGTTCCTTTAGAACAGTCTAACAGTTAAAACACATGTAACTTTTGGGTGACCTAAGAAGCATTTGGTCATTTATGGGGGTTGAAACCCAGATTCCTTATCCAAAGATAATTTGCTAATTACAACTGTGTGTGTGTTTTGGGGTGGTGGGGTTGCTGACATGGGCCACCACTTTTTGCAAAGAAAAATGTTTTGGGTCAAAGAGTGGCATGTCTCAGCTACTTCAGAACAGTCGAATGGTCATGGTAACATACCATTTGGGTTTACTCAAGGCGTCTTTTGTCACTTACAGCCAGCCAAAACTCTGTTCCTTATAGATGTTCCCTTTGCAAAATGGAAGGGGGTAGAGGTGGGGGTGGTGACATGTGGCAACATGTCACACAAAAATAAAGCACTGGGTCAAGCAAATGGCATGTCCCAGCTAATTAACAATCACAGTGATATGTCGCACCTAGCTCAATGGGGTCCTTGTCTGTGACTAGGGCCCTAGGTACCATGGTAATACAAATAAATAATGACTCGGGGTGACCCAAGAAGTATTTTGTTATTAGAACTAATCACAGTCCAGTTCCTTAACTGAATAATTAGTAAATAACTACATAACTGATTAGTAATATAAACTGGTATAAAATTAAATCGCATTTATTTTGGTGTCATTTTATTCCAGGTTTAATTTGGTGTCCAGTATGTGGGAGGTGGTGAGTGGTTGTATATATGTAGCCAAAATGGACATGAATGTTCTTTCCATTCCATTAATTTATTAAATTTTTAATGTATTTGCTTTTAAATTGTACAGACTTTTATCTGCACTGGTTTTGTTACTCAATAAAATTCTATTATTTGGAAAATAATTCATCTCTATTAGTTCACAACATATGCTGCAGAATGCCTAGCAGTACTGAAAGCACCTACTTACTTATTGTACAGTGTGACATAACTCATATGATCTGTACAAACACAGTGTTATATTCATAGATATACAGCAAGCACCAGACTTTTCCTAACGGGCCCCAAAGCTGCAGGGCCAGGTAGAACACGGTCTGCCACAACGCATTACTGTGGCTTGCTGTTGAAGTGCTCTTTCAATACCTCACTGAGCCATATCGCTCTGCGCAGAGCTCTTCTGATAGCCCTTGTGTCTGGCTGTTGAAATTCAGCTGACAGCCGCTCCACCTCTACCCCCAGCAACTTTCCCCCTTTTGCCTCAAGGACATTATGCAGGACATGGGAGGCAGCTATAACCATTGGCATATTTCTCTCACAGAAATCCAGTCTTGTGAGTAAACA
Organism: Terrapene triunguis; assembly: GCF_002925995.2. Lineage (NCBI taxonomy): Eukaryota > Metazoa > Chordata > Testudines > Emydidae > Terrapene > Terrapene triunguis. The sequence continues at coordinate 15,869,606 of NW_020664530.1, forward strand.
ATGCCATCACCCCTTCAATCTACCAAAAGCAGAATCAACTATCAGTCTGTACCTGCTGAGCCAGTAGTTGAATCTTTCCTTGGTGCTGTCGAGGTGGCTGGTAAATGACTTCATGAGCCAGGGGAGCAAGGAGTGGGCTGGGACCCCCATGATCACTATTGGCTTTTCATCATCATCACTGGTAGTCTGCTAGTTGGGGAAGAGAGTCTCTGCTTGTAGCTTGCTGAAGAGTCCTGTGTTCTTAAACTTAGGAGCATCATGCACCTTCCCTGACCAGCCAACCATGATGTCAGTGAAGCATCCCTAATGATCTACCAATGCATGCATAATCATAGAAGAGTAGCCCTTTCTATTGATATACTCTGGGGCAAGGTGGTCTGGTGCCAAAGTAGGGATTTGCTTGACATCTATCACTCCACTACAGTTCGGGAACCCCATTGCTGAAAAGCCATCCATTATGTCCTGCACATTGCATAGAGTCACAGTGCTGCTTAGCAGGAGAAGTTTAATGGCCCTTCACACTTGCATAACATCAGCCCCCACAGCAGATTTTCTAATTCTAAAATGATTTCCCAGTGACTGGTGGCAATCCAGTGTTGCAAGTTTCTACAGCGCAATTGCCATTTGCTTCTCCACTGTCAGTGCCGCTTACTGCGTGCCCTGCCGCTGCGCTCTCTCTCACTCTCTGCGACTCAAGGTGCTCTGTCTTTGTGGTTTGACTCTCCAGCCAGGTCACTGCGGTTTTCCCCCTTCCAGGATATCAAAGTCCCACTGAATCAGTGGCCTGCTCGTCATTCCAGCCACCCTTCCAGTCCAAGACCAGGTCCAGAGCCACTTTCCAAGCAGCTGGTAGAGGAATCGAGGCTCCCGAATACTCTGGGTTGCAGTCCAGGGACCCGATATCTGGTAACTGTGGTATGCTTTCCCTCAGATCCTGTTGCTCTTTCCCTGGACTCCTTCCTACAGCTTCTGGCTCCCCCTCGCTATGTATACCAGCTCAGACTCCCTCCTCCCAGGGAGTAACTTCAGACTACTGAACTCTGTAGCCTCAAACATATCTCCCTATGACCAGGGAGTGACTTCAGCCTAGTTCCCCTGCTGCCCCTTTCAACTGCCATCTTCCTGGCTTCATACCAGCTCCTCCTGTTCCTCCCCACTGGGTTCCATCTTCAATCAGTCCTTCAATCCCTGGCTCTTCCCCAGGTGCAGCCTATCAGGTTAATTATCCTATGTTAACCTACTCTGCCTTTTGTGGGGTGGACATCCCATCACAATGACTATTAAAGAAAGACCAAAAAAAAGTATAATCACAATGTGAAAATAATTGTCAAAATTAACAGAGAAATAAAACACAGCATTGGCAAAGACCTCAAATGGCACACAGGTTGCCAAAAAGGAAAGAATTAAGAAAACTCAAGGCCAAAAGACCAAATCAAATGAGGAATAAGTTGATTTGTCAATTTGACCCTGTACTAATACCTAGTACCTTTATTAAGTGCAAACCAGAAAAACAGCTTGAAGGAAAAACTGGCTGCAACATTTACTGAAATTGAATTAACATCCATGAAAAAAAAGATGCCTCTGAAATAATATCAAATAAAACAGCACATTCCTATTTGCAGTACATTGCTATTTCACCTTCCACAATGCATATGTACATGGAGGCTTGCTTGCATCTAATGTTGGAGCTTCAAAGAATGGGTATATGAGACTCATATCATATCTTGATGCCACAGGGTCAGTTGTCAAGAGACCTCCATCATGTAAACATTGTATTACATTTTATGTGCTCATCAGACTCAGCAAACATACTACCAGTAATGGAGATGCTGACAGCTGACCAAAGCACTCAAACAATTTAATGTTGGCAGGACTTAATTTCTTGAGATACTCTTAGAGTCATTGGTTCGGACCACAAAAAGTGGAACGTGACTTTAGTTGGGCTTTAATTCATGCTACTTTACAGAGGTTTTCAGATATCTCCTATAAGTTAATACCTCTAAGTTAATATTAATAAGTTAATAATAAAATACCTATTTTGAAATATAGAGTGAGTGATTTTACAACATTACACATTTGTGCAGCACAAATGATTAAAAAATAGCATGTTGACATATAGCTAAAATAAAGGCAATAGCATTGAGGGTTGTTTTTATTTTGTATGTTGTTTCATTATTACACAATAGAAAAACATTGTGTGAAAGCAGTGAAATGATTAACAGTACAGCACATCTTACCAGATAGTGGGAGGACATAATAACTGAGGTAAGGCGATATGTACAACAGATATCCTTCTCTAAAAACATTCTTGGATTTGCAAAAAAAAAATGCTGATTTGAGAATAAACAAGAATCAATTTACAGAAATTCACCTTTTGTTAAATTGATTCCTTCACATTGCCTGGAAACAGATCAGGCAAATGTAAATTCTCCTCCAGACCTACATTATATTACTGAACTGCAGCAGTTTTGTTCAGATATGTCCCAGTATTATCATTATGGAGTGGCATTATGTTACAAGCAATAAGACCACTATTGTAATACCAAGGTTCCGAACCGAGAAAAATAAGTTCTAAATGACAAGCTCCCTTACCGAGCTTCTGAGTGTGTGGAAATTATGAAAGACACAATTCAAGGTAAACTACATGCAACTGCATGACAGTAGCAGGAAGTGGGAGTCCAAACAGAAAGTAGCTGACAATGTTGCTGATTTAATACAAGATATTCCAGAGCCTCTTAACTCCAGTGGAGACTTGGAATCATTATCCGCATTCAACTCTATAGAATCAAGCCACATATTTTCAAGCTACTCCAGAGCAACTGCAAAAACAAAAACCCTCGTGGTTCTGTCCTCTTTGGAGCATGATAGCCAAACTGATGAAAAACAAGATAACATTCACCAACATGTGCACTACTAATAATCATTATATATCATTTATATGATAATTTAAAAAATATCAGCCAGTAAAAAACGTGATTTCTTTTTCAGAACAGAGATGAAGTGCTGAAAAGGCTACTTAAATTGAGGGAGGTGTTAAGCAGCTACAACTGAAATGCAGGGAAATGTCAATGGCCTACACGCTTTCTACAATTTACAGGAAGGAATATGTGGGATTGCTATGGAAGTGAGGAAGATATAGTGACTTCCCACCTCTCTCATTTCTTTAGCACAATACAGTAATCCCATGCTGTAATACAAATTCTCTCTCCCACCCCCAAACAAAAGAAATTAAATCAACAACAATGTGTGTGTGAGGTATGTATTTATTCTCATATTATCTAATGTTTTTCTACCCACCTCTAAGGATAGTAATTTATGGGTAATTTTTCAAAGGCTTCCCTTCATTTGTATGCATGCAAAACTGAAAACAAAGCAAAAACCTGTGTGTACTCCACCTTCTGCACATGGACTGTCTGTGGTTTAGAACATAGATGTGTACATGCAAGTTCTAACATTCATATCTGCAAACTTCTTACGGTACATCTACACTTACCGGAGGGTCCGGCGGCAGGCAATCGGTTTTCTGGGATCGACTTATCGCGTCTAGTGAAGACGCGATAAAATCGATCCCTGATCACTCTGCCGTCGACTCCGGAAATCCACCGCGGCAAGAGGCGGCAGCGGAGTCGACGGCAGCGCGGCAGCAGTCGATCCCCCGTCCTCACAGCCAGGTAAGTCGACCTAAAATACGCAACTTCAGCTACGGTATTCAAGTAGCTGAAGTTGCGTATCTTAGGTCGGACCCTCGCTGTAGTGTAGACCTAGCCTTAGTTTTTGTGTATGCAAGTTCTAACATTGCATAAGGGCAAGTATTGGACTGTTCAGATTGCACACAGACACACACAGGTGTTACATATTTTTTTTAAAAGTGTGTTCCATGAACGTGAAAGTTTTTTTTATTATTATTATTGTTTGTAAGAAAGGGCCAGGTAGGCGGGGTTTCTAAATCATAGCCTGTATTGACAATATTCTAGTATCTCTATCTTTTCTGTCTGTATTTTACTCAGTAACTTATCTTATGATTTTATACTATATTAAGTACATTCCTTATATATGTAAACAGCTAAAAAATAGATATTATAAATAAAAAATATATTATTGAATCTTTTATTATAGAATATAAACACTACCTATGTGTTACGAGGCACAATAAAAATGCAGTGTCCTCTTAAAACAAATGTACATATAACAACCTGGTATCTATTGTTGTGCCTCCAAAATCACTTATTAGAAATGTAACAAAAAGAAATACAAGATCTATAGACTTAAAATTAAGTTTTTTCATAAACTAGTGAAGACCTTAGCCAAAATTTAAAAGTATTTAAGGTGCTGAACACACACAAATACCACTGAAGTCAGTGGAAGCTGTAGATAACCAGCACCTTTGAAAATCAGGCCACTTTTACTTTTTTGCCTAAATATAATTAAGATGCATAACTTAATGCACCCAAGTTTGAAATTTTCGTTCTTTTCATTCTACCCCATGCTGCTACCTGTACAGTGTTAAAGCAAACTTAATTTTACTTGTGAAGGAAGCTTATTTTATGTACTCTTAACTCATTGATAACATTGCTTTGATTATTTCATATTTTAGATTAAGTTTAGATGCCGACAAACTTTAGAATGCCCTTGATTTATGGCTAGTAGCAGGGTCAACAAAGTGCCATGTGCATTTCATGGAATACATTTCACCTGGAGAGTCTTCTGGTGCTGTGGAAGTAGTGATTGTTCTCAAAGAACTGGAAAAACCACTAGATACATCATCATCTTCTCATACAGCTGTCCATAGCCTACAAGCAATGTTAATTAAATAGGAAGTCATTGCAGGATGTGTGGGAGTGGCTAACAGCACAAATAGATGAATGTTATGACATTTGAAGCTGACAGGTATTATCAACATTTTTAAAGCCTGCAAAGGAACACATAGCCAATTGCATTCCCCCAGTGGTATTGTCTTCACTAGGTTAAAAAGGTGTTTAATACGTGTTACAACCTTAGCACAGCTAGGCAAATTGGAATTAGTTTGTTCTACAAGTGTTAACTAGTTGGAGTCAACCCTATTGGAGAGCCTTGGGAGCATTTTAACCAGCTAATGTGTTAAAACAGCAACCTGTTTTGTCTACACTAAGATACATCTTAGCTAACATTAGTTAGAAAAAACTCTTTTCTTTTCCCCTAGTGTGCATACTCTGTCAGGGTATGTCTATACTTTCAGTTGGGAGTATAACTTCCAGCTCAATGATACTTACCCACACTAGCTCCAATTTAGGTGGCATGCTAAAAATAGAGTGTAGCCACCACAGCATGAGTGGCAGGAAGAGGGAACTGCCCCGACTACATACCTACCACCTCGGATGGGCACCTACTTGCCGTAACTAGCCACTCCCACTGCTGCAACTGCACTCTGTTTTTAGCACACTGGCTCAGTAAGAGTCACCTCCAGGCAAAGAAAACACGATGAATGGTATGCTGTCCTCAGGCACTGAGTCAAATGTGCTGCCTGGCAGGTGTTCATGTAGGGAGGGAGTGACTGGCAGGAGGACCACCCAGCAGGTTTTCATCTCGAGGACCTGTGCCTTCAGGCAGGAGGCTCAGGTGGCCAGTATTGGAAGAATAATTTACATTGGTAGGGTTGAGGCTTAAAGTGCTTTCTCTTGTAGGCTGGGGTTTATATCCCTGGAGCCCTGAAGGCTGCTCTGGAATCTTTGAGAGATCTCATTTCCATGAGAAGACTGGTGAGGCAGAGGGAGCAGGCATCAAAATGCTAGTACCCTGGGCACACATTCAACTAGTGTGGAATATGTTTGAGGACTATCACTTGAAGAAGAACCTCTTTTTATCCTCATAAGGCATATTGCTTTTGCAACACACTATTGCCAAAAAATACTGCAGTATCACTACTTCCACCAGTTGCTCATATGCTGCTATTTTCTCCATGGTAGCATTTACTACAAAGTAGTGTTTCCTAATAACCTGATAGGTTATATTAGACTATCACTTTTTTCTTGGTAGCTAATTTCTTTAAAATTAATTATTCACTTCAGGAAGAGTCTGTTGCTCACATGATTTTAGAGTCTGGACAGAACTAAAATACAACTGCTTGCCACTACTCAGGGTAGTAAGAAAGACCTGTTTCTTGCAGGCAATTCTATTAGGGAATTAACTGCTCAAATACAGCTAGTGAACCAACAGCTGACCCCAAACATTTTGCAGAGAAGCCATTCAAAACAATGAAACTGACTCTTTTTCTCTTTTTAAGATATGTACTGCTTTTTAAATTTCCCTACTGACTCAGTGCATTAGGTGGCTTGTCACATCACATTTTCTCAGCTTCATTGTATTATGTCACATAATATGACAGACACAACCCTTGTGACAAATCATACAAGCCAATGCGTCAGCAGGGAAATAAGAAAATGACAGTTTCCTGAACAATCCCATAAAAACACCCGATAGCATTCTATAAAAAAGTCACTTTTCTTTCTTTTCTAATCCTAGACGTCCTTTAGTCTCTTACTGAAAACTTTACCTCAGGCCAGGGTAACAGAATAAAACTTTAAAATCAAACAAGAAAACAACAAAAAAAGTGGCCATCTATCTCAGGGTCAATCTCATTGAACCAGTCTCGGTGTTTCCGCCTTACAAAGGCAAGAATGTAGGATGCCATATTATATGTGGCATCTCTGAGCTTCTGCCAGGTTGCCTCAATGTTTGTGGAGTTGCCTGGGACCTCAGCTAATGCAGTCTCCAGTGTCTGTTCCAAGTTTGCCTGTTTGTTGGAGTCTTTCTTGGCAGCCACATTTATCTTCTTTGGCGGTTTGATGCATCTTCTGGGGCACTTGGGTGAGAAATGTAGCAACATGATTCTTCTTACAAGCTGATGGTCTGACCAGCATTTGATGCCTCTCAAAGAAAGGCCTAAGCGGTGCCACACAGGTTACACTGATATTTATACTCTTTCTGGGGAGAGGGAGGGGGATATACAGGCATGTACTCTACACACAACTGAAAGAAGTGGGTACTGTAGACATACCTTGAGAAGAGCAAGTTCTTGAAACAACTGGACTAGCTGGATTAACTAGCCCACTGAGACTACTGTCCTATACTGTGTGTGATGTGTCATTCAATATAAAAACAATATAAACTTGTGAAATGTTTAGGGTTTGTCTACACAAACAATTAGTTCACAGCAAGCTGGGGTGTGAATCTACACTGCACTAGTCTGCTGCAGACTAAGGCCTTGTCTACACTACAAAGTTTTGTCGGCAAAAGTTATGCCACTTTAATTAAAACCGCTGTTGCATGTTCACACTAGCCCTTGTGTCGGCAGAGTGCATCCACACAGAGAGCAGTGCACTGTGGTAGCTATCCCACTGTGCAACTGGCCACAGGGTGCTTTGGGAAGGGTTTGCAATCCCCTCATGGGGCAGGTACAGCATCACATGATGCAGGTTTCTTAATCCCATCGTTCCACAGGCATCCTAGTAGATTGTCAGCCCCTTTTTCAACTGAAGTGTGTGGGGGGAGGGAGAGGCGAGTGGTGTGTCTGGGGTGGGGGAGACAGCCCGCTGACTGACCCATGATGAGGCAGATGGAGAGGGACACAAACACACCCCACATCAGCCCCTGGCTCTGCTTGGCACAGCAGTCTCTCCAGAAGCAGCCTGCTCTGCCTGCCTATGGTTCTGTGATTCCCTCTGAGTTCTCCCACAGCCTCCTCAGCTGCTGGGAGCAGCATCCTGAGCAGCTGTGCGAGGTCTCAGTGCTAAGGAATGTCAAAGCAGAAGAGCAGTCCCGCCCCCTTGCCCCACACCAGCAATCTGCCTGTTGCTGTGTTCCTAGTGCAGGGCAGAACAGGACCATTCCACATTAGTGATTTACTCTTTGTTCCCCAAAGGGAGCAGCACACTCAACTGTCAGATACTTCCCGGAGCTTTGAAGGGATGGAAGGTGGGGGGGCACAGGCCTGCAGGGCAGCAGAGATCAAAACAATGAGCAGAGTGGTCATGGTAGGCATTGTGGGATACTGGTGGAAGCCATTTATTTCGACAAAATACACAGAAGTGTCCACACTGACACTTTGCCACTTTAACTTAGCCGCAAAAAGCTTTATGCCTCTCATTGAGGTGGTTTTGTTTTGCTGCCAAAAGTAGCTTTGCCGTGTGTACACCTCCCCCGCTTTGTGGGCAAAAAGCAGCTTTTTCCGACAAAACTTTGTTGTAGACAAGGCCTAGCTATCCATGTGGAGCCAGCTGAAGCACATTAACATTTTGTTAATGCTCTTTGATCTAGTCCTGTTTCAAAGATCAAAATGTATTAACGAACCATTAATGCACGTCAGCAGGGTCCTCAGGGACAGCTAGTCCGTGGCAGACTAGTGCAGGGTAGATTCACATCACAGCTTGCTGTGAACTAAATGTTCATATAGAAAAGCCTGTGCTCCTTATGGCTTTTAAATTCCATTTGCTGAATACTGGTATATATTAAAAATGTTAACATATTGCATACCTTTTATCAACTTCATAATGTTTCTACCTTTATAGTTAGATAAGTTTATATTAATAGAGATAATATATTTTGGCGCATATACAGAGCATAAACCTTTAATGGCTTTTATATGAGAATTTAATGGATATATCTAAGATTAATATGGAATATAAATGTAAAAATAACAAAAACAAAAAACAAAGCAATGTGTCTCAACTAAAGCAGTTTTTGCCTTGGATGTTACAAAATCAAATGTAATAGTGCATGTAAAAAAAGATATAGGTATTATAGAATGTCACTTAATGTACAGTATCTTTTAGGGCTTTCCATTTACCAAAGTCATGCTTTCTTTCTTATTGCAAACCTCAATATACCCCTGTAAGATAGAACTCATTATTAATAAAATACTTTAATATGAAAGCTGCTACCAGAAGTGTAAAATAATATATTGTTTTCCTGATCTGTGACTGACAGGTGGTAGGCACCCACAGCACTGGGCCAATAACATGCAAAGGTTAGCTAGCAGCTGCATTCCACCCCAGCTGCAAGTATGGTCATCCACATGTAACCAGATGCTTCAGACATGGTTCATGCTTACAAACATCAGGTAGCCTGGGTAGGGTTTGAACGACATGCAGAACAGAAGAATCACCATCTGAGAGTTCCTCTAGGGGGTTACTACAGTAACAAACTAATGCACTACTCTTTGCAATAGCGTTAACTGCACCTATTTGCACCATTACTGTAGGTTTTTTTGGAATATTGTTAACCTTTACATAGCAGGGGAAGAGATGCCTTCAAGCACCATCCAAGACCATTTCTCCTGCTAGCTTTGATATTTATTGAATGCACATAATCCATGCTTCAATACAAGTTTCCTTTCTTACATTACTATGGAGATAGCAATCTCCTACTGGAGGTACTTCTTACTACTGAAGAAGGGTTCTGAATTTGACATACTGAGCACCAAAGTCAGAAGAAGGAGAGCAAGATAGAAGTAGGCTTTCAAGAAGACTATCCCCTTCTTTGCAAAGAAAAGCCACCAGACCTGGGTCAGACCACCCATGCGGTTGTTCTAATTTATTCTGGGGCCCTAGCAGTCCTCTGACCAGTCCCAAAATTGGGGAACTGTAAAAATGACAGAAAACTGTCTTGCTACCTGTCCAGTGCCAAGCATTGCTTGGCTGGACCCAAGAATCAAGGCTCTATGGCAATCTTGTACTAAATTCCTGATCCAAAGCCCACTGAAGTCAGTTGGAGTCTTTCTATTGAATTCAATTGGCTTTGGATTAGGCCCATAATTCTGCACTCATGTACGCCATGCAACTGCATTATCAGTAATAACGCTGAAAATGTGATACAGGACTCAATTAATAAAGAACTAAAGGAGGGTGATGTAATTAGTGCAAACCAACATGAGTTTATGAAAAAGAGATCCTCTCAAACTAACTGTATAAGTTTGGTTCATAAACGTAATTGTGATGTCATATTAGACTACTGTAAGGAGCTTGACTTGGTACCAGACAACATTTTGATTAAAAAACTAAAACAATATAAAATTCATATGGCACACATTAAATAGATTAAAAACTGGCTAACTGATAGGTCTCAAAATGTAAGTAAATAGGAAATCATCACTGAGCAGAGGTCTGTTTCCAGAGGCATTCTTCAGGGATCGGTTCTTGGCCCTAAATTATTTAATAATTTATCGATGACTTGGAGGAAAACATAAAATTAGTGCTTTTCCCAAAATGTTTCACATGGGTAAAATGAACATAAGTAACTTAGAAAGGAAAATTTTAGAAACAAGTTGTACAAAACCTTTTTTTTTTTATTCTGTGGGGTCAGGGCCGGCCCACAACATTTTGGCACCTGAGGTAGGGAGCTCAAATGACGCCCCCATTCCCCCTCGCTTGGGCCAAAACTTTGAAAGGTCTCAATTCTGCCTTCTTCCTGTTCTACTCCTCTCATGATACTGCTCTGCTACCTACCCCAATAAAGGAGAACTAACAACTTAAAATGCCTTGTTCAAAAGCATAGAAAAGCTTCCTTTGCTTTCTTTCTTTTTCTGAATGCTGCCCCAGAGAAGCGTTTTCTTCTTTCACTCATGACTGCTGTTCTGTGCCAGCTATACTGGCTCTCAATACTCAATTGAAGGGGACAAATAAGCAGGCTGGTAGCAGGGCCTGAGTGAGGGAAGATATCAGCGTCTTAAGGGCCTAACTGGCTCCTACTACTTCAGTTGACTGCCTGTTCTCCTCAAGTGGGTTCAGGGAAGCAGCAGGAAACAGGAAGCTCCCTGAGAAGCTCGTGTTAATCAGTCCAGGCTCCTGGGGGTGCTAGAGAGGTACATAAGAGGCTCCTCCTCCTCTCTCTCCCTGGAGCTCCTGCTGCTTTCTGTTATTCCCTCTCACCTTTTCTCCTGCCTGCCTGTTATATCTCTTGTGCCCTCCTTCCTCCAGCACAGCACTCCACCATCTCTGTGTATCTAGAGCACAGAGAATACATATGCACCAGCAGCAGACACAATTTTCTACATCTGGGTCCTAGCGGCGCCCCCCCACAGTCTGGCACCTGAGGCAGCCGCCTCAGTTCGCCTCATGGTAAGGCCATCCCTGTGTGGGGTAAATCTGATCAAGCCGTGGTACATGCTTCTACAGTAATTGTACTGGGGAGTGAGGATAACTACTCAAATTTGACCCAGTTTTGTGAACCTCTGTGAACCTGTCACTGAAACTGGAAGTGTTTCATCATGAACATTTTGCTCAGCTCTAGGTAAGAGATGAAATGTGAACTACAGTGGAGAGTCAGTGAGGCAGAAACACACAAGAGGGCTGTTCTAGGTGACAGTAACTCTCTCAAATCAGCAATCGTTAGAGTGTGTGGAGAGAGGGAAGGGAAGCCACTGCTAGATGAGTGGAGGGTGGGGGAAACAAACTGAGAGACAAGGTGAGCCAGATAGGCTTGATTCAGGCTAATTACTTTTTACACATAGCAATCTTCCTCTAGAATTTTGTACAAAGTGTAATCAAAAGACCCATAAATGAGCCTAACACCTTCAATGCCTACTTTTATAGTACTCAGAGCTACCGGATGCAAATAACACTTCAGCATATTATTTGTATTTATATGCCATCTGTGACAACTGTTAAAATCTCTGCTGACTTTTGAATTTTTTTTATTACCTGCATGTTTCCTGCACTAGTTTGGTACAAGTAAATTATTAACATGGTACACTAACAACTTCCCTTTGGGGGGCTTTTGTAAACTGCGTGTACACAAGTGTGCATGCAATAATGTGCATATGATTGTGCACCTAATTTCTTAAAATTTGGGAACTAACTCCTGTTGAATTCACCTAGGGACCCTAAAGCTGGACTCAGCACTGAGGAACATGTCCGAAGCAGTAGGACAGGAGGCAGTCATGGCTGCATTAAAATTCATCCTTTCTCAACATCAGTTATCATCCCGCCGCTGCCACCATATTCCACACTTGAAAGTGTCCTCTCACTTTTGAGTCTAGCACTAGAGTCCCTAACTTGAACTCATCAGGGCTCATATTTAGTTATTACCCATTTTTATTAAAGAGAAACAAAACTGTTGGCAGTACAAGTTATTTTCTTACAAAGGTTTAAAGAGAGAGGTTGGCAGATTTAAGGTAAAATGGTAAAGTTGAAGTTAGTATTTCTGCAAACATGTTTAAAAAAAAACATTGATTTTTCCCTCATCCCCCGCAAGTTTATTGCAGGAGGGATACATTTAAAATAGTGACACATCTCTAAACATTTGTGTAACAGAGGCATTTGTTACTGACAGTAACTTTTATAGCATCAGACAACGAGTGATGACTGCATGGGTGCAATTGTGTGACAGCAGAATGCAGGGATGGCTCCAGGCACCAGCGACATAAGCAGGTGCCTGGGGCGGCCAATAGAAAGGGGCGGCACTCCATCAGTTATCGGGGCGGCACATCCAGGTCTTCTGCAGCACTTCGGCGGCAGCTCAAGCGCTCCGTTTTAGTCTTCAGTGGAAATTTGGCAGCAGGTCCTTCACTCCGTCTCTTCCTCTTCGGCAGCACTTCAGCAGCAGCTCAATCTGGTTTTTCTTTTCTTTTCTTTTCTTTTTTCTCCTTCACCACTTGGGGCAGCAAAAAAGCTGGAGCCGGCCCTGGCAGAATGGCAGCTTACAAACAACTGCCTCTGTTGTGAGTTGAGTTTTGAAGGAGTATCTGCACCTTTGCTGGGTGTGAGCTGGCTCTGATGAGATGGGATAGGGATTTGTTTTTCTGAAGTAGTTAATAGTATGCATGAAGCACTGAAAATCCTAACCTCCCTCTGGCTGTGCATTAACAGGTAAAGGTAAGAACATTTTTATTAGTATTCTTGCATTCCATACTATTCTGACTAAAACTGCAGAACAGCATGTTAGTACAGGTTAGATTTACTACTGTTCTTTAATTTTAAAATGAGGAGGGTCTGTATGAAGTGATAAATGTTGTGTAACCAGAGGAGAGGTGTGAAGGACTCTGGGCCTTGTTTATCCATTATAAAACTCCATGTTGCCTCCCATCCATAACCTGAGTCTGGAGTTGATTGTGCTGCTTTCATAGCACTCCCCAGTCTTTCCAGTTCAAAGGATTACAGAGAGGGAAGAAAACTTGAAAATAGGTCATTGACGTCACAGTGCAGTGCAACACTGCAATACATTGAACAGGCTGGCTCAGGACACACTATTCTGAAGATGCCTCTAAACTAGGGCTGTCGATTAATCACAGTTAATTCATGCAATTAACTAAAAAAAAATAATTGTGATTAATCGCAGTTTTAATCACACTGTTAAACAATAGAATACCAATTGAAATTTATTACATATTTTAGATGTTTTCTACATTTTCATATATATTGTATTCTGTGTTGTAATTGAAATCAAAGTGTATATTATTTTTATTACAAATATTTGCATGGCAAAAATGATAAACAAAAGAAATAGTATTTTTCAATTCACCTCATACAAGTACTGTAGTGCAATCTTTTGTCATGAAAGTTCAACTTACAAATGTAGATTTTTTTTGTTACATAACTGCACTCAAAAACAAAACAATGTAAAACTTAACTTCAGAGGCTACAAGTCCACACAGTCCTACTTCTTGTTCAGCCAATCGCTAAGACAAACAAGTTTGTTTACATTTACAGGAGATAATGCTGCCTGCTTCTTATTTACAATGTCACCAAAAAGTGAGTTTGTGTGGCACTTTTATAGCTGGCATTGCAAGGTATTTACATGCCAGATATGCTAAACATTCGTATGCCCCTTCATGCTTCGGCCACTATTCCAGAGGACATGCTTCCATGCTCATGACGCTCGTTAAAAAAAATTCATTAATTAAATTTGTGACTGAACTCCTTGAGGAAGAATTGTATGTCCCCTACTCTGTTTTACCCACATTCTGCCATATCAGCGCTTCAGTCACTTGGTGGTGATGTCTGTACATGGAGGTGGAAGAGAGAGAGAGAGCATGGCAAATGTCTCTCCCTTTTATCATGTTCTTTCTTCCCTCTTGGCTTTGCGCCCCCCCCCCCCCTTCAGGGTCAGGTGAGTATTACCTCATTGCAGTCCCAAACTGACCAAAGGAAGGGGGTTGACTCACTCGAGAGTCCAACAGATCCTTTGTTGTTGCCTAGGCCAGTGTCCTTTGTTCCTTTGAGGCTGGGCTCAGTTTGTCCCATATATGCCCTGATGAGGTGTGAACTGCCCCTCTGCCCCCGGAAAGTTTTGCCTGGGCTTGTTTTAAGCCACGAGGACACATTTTCAGCCTCATAACTATATACATGAAATTACAACTGATAACATTGCTATAACAACAATGCTCAGTGCATCATGAGCCTTCCGAACACACCTGACATGACAAAATTTGCATTGGATACCACATAATCATTTTATAAGGATGAACATGGGGGTGCAGGGTGTTCCCCCGAGGCACAGAGTGTCACAAACACACACACACATGGGGAGCCTGGTTACAGAACATGTTGTCTATAAAGTTCACACAAATACCATTGTAATCCTGGAGGATAGGTCCATCAGCGGCAGGCACAGTGCACGGCTTCCTCCAAAGTACATGGTTGTGTCACTGCCTGGACCAGTGGACTCCATCCTGTCACCGGGAGACCATTATGGCCCTCAAGATTTTAAATTGTGGCCCTTGAGTGTGACTGTGCTAGGAAAATGTTTGATTATGGATTGTAAATATCTTCCCAGAGCTGTGACCTGCAATTTTTAATCTGAAGTTTTAAATCAGCTCCATTGCTACAGTGATGAGAGAGGGGACAACACTTCCTCAACTGTCCCTGTAGCCCCAGGAACAACTCTGGTTGAGCCTGCTGTCCCTTCCCTACTGCAGCTGCTTAGCAACTCCCCCTCTGGCCACTTGCTACCGTACAGAGAAAAAGGAGGAGAGAATAGTTCTGGCTGCTCCATGCTTGCTTCCTTGTCTGGCAGTGGAAGCCCCAATGAGATCAGGACAAGGAGTTCAACTGGATCTTACTGAGCCTAAGGGCAGGTCTACACTATAGGGCTCAGTTGACCTAAGTTACACAACTCCAGTGATGTGAATAACATAGCTGGAGTTGACATAGCTTAGGTTGACCTTTTGCAGTGTCTACACCATGCTGGGTCAATGGGAGAAACTCTCCCGTCGACCCAGCACGGTATAGACACCGCAAAAGGTCGACCTAAGCTATGTCGACTCTCCCATCGAAAAAAAACAAGGAGTCCTTGTGGCACCTTAGAGACTAACAAATTTATTTGGGCATAAGTTTTTGTGGGCTAGAACCCACTTCATCCCGTCGACTTACCTTATGTTTCTTGTTCCAATGGAGTATCGTAGTCTATGGGAGAGCGATCGGCAGTCGATTTAGCTGATCTTCACTAGACCCGCTAAATCAACCCCCGATGGATCGATTGCCACGTGTCAATACCCCAGTAAGTGGAGACAAGCCCTAAAGCAGCACCTTGCACAGGATGTCTCCCCAGCCCCATCACAGCCATCCAGGGCAGCACAGGAGAGGGTAAAGAAGTATAGTTGAGAGCCAGTAACAGTTACAGCTGCTGTTTCTCTGACATAGCCTGATGCAGGTTAAGTTATACTCCAGCCCCTCCCCTATTAAATTAATAATAGTACTGACTATGGCTCCTCAGTCTTTTTGAAATCATGTTTGGCCTTCAGGCTGAAAAAGTTGAACTCCATTGAGATAGACTGTTTTGTATGTGTGTGTGGGTAGGGCTTTAGGCATATAAGTTACGTGCAAAACTGCCTCCTACTCTCACCTTATCTAGATGATATGGACAGGCAACTCATCATAAAGTCAGGGTCATTATCTGAACAACTCAATGCCTAATTTCAGATTGATCCTCTGGATTTATCTCCCCATCTTCCTCCCCCACCTTTTACCTTGCATGAAGTACACAGCCAGAAACGTTTGAGTGTGTGGTTCCTCCAGGGTTAAAATAATGTCACTGTAGAGATTCTCTGGTAGACAATTCAGGTCTCAACTCCCAGCATGAAGGCTGTGGAGTTTCTCATGAATATACAGCTCAGCCAATAAATCTGTATCACTGGTGATTATCCCAGAACTCCAGTGACTCCCCCACACATTCAGTGCAAACTCCATTACATGCACATAGTGCACAACACACACAAATTCAACACAAAATGAAAGGTGGCCACAGTTAAAGCAAATATCTGCTCAAGTGCTTTAAAAAGTGATTATGTAATAGGTATAAGCATAGGAAAGTCATGTAGCTAAGACCAATGTTTATCCCACCCCTACCGTAATACAACCATGTTCAGTTTACTAACTAAGTCTGAATTTTGTGCAATAGTCCCTATTGAACATATCACCTTCATGCTGTGTCCATGGGAGTCTGTGGAACTCAGTTCAGTTCCCTCAGAAAATAATTACTGAAAACAAGGGTAACTGAAAGGAGAATCCCAGATTTGCGTCAGCTCAACCTGAAAACACACACACAAAATGTTGAGTCAAAGTCACAGACTGATAAAAAACTAGTGTAATCAAGGATGAAAGTAGATATTCCAACCTTCAAGTCAGTATACGCCAACAAACATACACAAACAATAATGGGAACCAGTCTCAGCCAGTCTCAAACTAATGAAAAATGTGGGAAATAGGCAGAATTTTCCAATACACAATGAAGTTTAAGAAAAAGACATATACACTCAGCACAACTTTGTTGTTCAGTTCCACATCATTCCATTGTTCCCACAAAACTTCCCCTGGAAGGTGCAGAGATAGAAGTGGCAAGCCAACTACCGCTCCTGTCCCAACACTCCTCATATACATCTCTCAGTGTCACTTCCACGTGAAACCAACTGCTAGAATCGCCAGCTAATCAAACTAGACCTCGAAATAAAACACAGAGGAAAAGATTTCTTTTAAAATTAACCCTTAAAACTTACAGTACTTAGGAATGAGACAGAATAGTTGTGGCAAAAACTCAGCTCAAAACTGAAAATTGGACATGCTGGTTCGGATTAGCACCCAGATGCACACAAGTGGAGAAGTGACATAGTAAGTTATGAAAAACATACAGGATATTCCAAAACCTGAATCAGTTTACACCAACAATCACAAAGAAAAACACACTTACACACAGCAGACAAATAAACCATCTCAGATTAGAGGGGGGAAATGGTGCAATTAGGAATAAACGAGGATTTTCTAACTTGCAAAACATTTTAGACCAAACACAAACAGGTCAGAAAGTTAAGGTCCTCACACAGACTTGTTAGAAATTGGGGATAAAGATGAAGGAGAAAGGATATTCCAACATCTATGTCCCTTTATCCCAAACAAAATAAACCAAAAAGTACATGTGCCCCACTTACAGACAGAAGAAAAACTTGTGTAATTAGGCATGAAAGATGATATTCGAACACCCAAGTCAGTTTAACCCAACAAAAAAAGACCTGAACACACACACACAACAGAAAATTATCTCTCAAGTCCCTCTGAAGTGAAAAAATGGTTTATTGGGAATAAAAAAGGTCTTTTGAACATCCACAGCAATTTAGCCCAACACAAACACTGACACCGGTCTAAAAGCTGAAGCGAGCTTTTTAAGACTTTTTAAAAATTGGGATTAAATAGGAAGGAGAATGATGGTTTGAAAAATCCTGTCTCTTTATCCCAACTAAAATAAACAAAAAGTACAAAATATTGGGTCCCACTTACAGACTGAGGAAAAACTGTTGTAATTAGGAATGAAAGATGCTATTTCAACAACTGAGTCAGTTTAACCCAACAAAAAATGACCAAAACACACTTATACACAACAGAAGAATAAGCCTCCAGTCCACTCTGGTTTTAAAATGTTGGGGATGGGAATAAAAGAGGATTTTCCATCATCCAAAGCAATTTAGCCCTACAAAAACACACACGCAGGTGAGAAAGCTGAGGTCCTCTCACAAACTTTTTAAAAATTGGGATAAAGTAGAATGAGAAAGAATACTGCAATATCTCAGTCCCTTTTCCCCAACAAAGACAGAAACAAGGAAAAAAAATCTTGGGTCCAAGTTACAAACTGGGGGAAAAATGGTGTAATTAACAATGGAATAGGATATCCCAATAACCGTCAGGTTAACCCAACAGAAAAGGACAAGAACACACTTACAATCAACAGAAAAATAACCCTCCTGTCCCTCTATGCTGAAGAAGTGATGTAACTGAGAATAAAAGAAGATTTTTTTCCAATATTCAAAGCACTTTAGCCCAACACGAACACACATAGGTCTGAAAGATGAGGCCCTGAGACAGAATTTGGAGCAATTGGTGTTAAATAGGAAGGAGAAAAGATATTTTTGTTCCCTAGAGTCTCTTTATCCATACCAAAAAAACCAAAAGTATAGAATGCGGGGTCAATAGCTGTTACTGCTCAAGAGAGAGATCTTGGAGTCACTGTGGATAGTTCTCTGAAAACATCCACTCAATGTGCAGCAGTAGTCAGAAGAGCTAATGGTATGTTAAGAAACATTAGGAAAGGGATAGATAATAAGATAGAAAATATCATGCCACTATATAAATCCATAGTATGCCCACACCTTGAATCCTGCATACAGTTCTGCTCATCCCATCTCAGAAAAGATATAATAGAAATGGAAAAGGATAAAGGGTATGGAACAGCTTCCATATGAGGAGAGATTAAAAAGACTGGGACTTTTCAGCTTGGAAAAGAGATGACTCAGGGAGGATATGACAGAGGTCTATAAAATCATTAATTGTGTGGAGAAAGTAAATAAGGAAGTGTTTTTTACTCCTTCATGTAACATAAGAACCAGGGGTCACCTAATGAAATTAATAGGCAGCAGATTTAAACAAACAAAAGGAAGTACTTCTTTACACAATGCACAGTCAACCTGTGGAACTCATTGCCAGAGGATGTTTTAAAGCCAAAACTATAACTGGGTTCAAGAAAAATTAGGTAAGTTCATGGAGGACAGGTCCATCAATAGCTTTAGCCAAGATGATCAAGGATGTAACCCCATGCTCTGGGTGTCCCGAGCCTCTGAGTACCAGAAACTGGGAGTGGATGACAGGGGAGGGATCACTTGATGATTGTCTGTTCTGTGCATTCCCTCTGAAGCACCTGCCATTGGTCTTTGTTGGAGGAAGGATACTAGGCTAGATGGACCATTGGTCTGACCCAATTTGGCCTTTCTTATGTTCTTAATTAGGAATCAAAAAAGATATTCGATCTCCAGAGTCAGTTTAACTCAACAGCAAAAGAACAAAATACCTTTATATACAAGAGAAAAATAACACTCCAGTCCCTCAATCTTGAAAAAAGATGTAATTGGGAATAAAAAAATTCTTCCAACATCCAAAGCACTTTAGCCCAGCACAAACACACACTCAGGTCAGAAAGTTAAGGTCCTCACACTGAGTTGTTAGAAACTGGGGATAAAGAGGAAGGTAAAAGGATATTCTAACATCTAAGTCTCTTTCTCCCAACATGAGCTTGAAAGTTCACAAGACAGTTCTTGGGGAAGTGAAAAATTAGAAAATCTTGAGAAAGTAGGATGTGATTTCAGTCATTTTAATATATAGATCATAGAGTTCTGGAATGCTAGCCAAGAAAGTTGCCACGATCTGATGTAAGAAGTTCAATATTCAAAATAAGGAACTTTAAAGCTGTGTGGACTACTCTCTGAAATGACATAGCTGAACATCCTCAGGCTCTGTGGAAGAAGAGAACAGAGAGAATGGACATACAGTTTAAAATGAAACTAGGCTAATTTTCGCCTATTATTTAGAATAGTAGCTCAGGAGAGCTGAGAACTCTCCTTCAGTTGTATCATGGATTTATAATGTACATGACTGTTATTGGGTAATATAAGAAATGATGAAATCTGTTTGTTATTTTATCATTTAATTTCTTAATGTACAGTATGTGCTTTGATCTTTAATATTAAGAATTCTTTATTTAAGCTTCAGTTGACAAATTTGGAACAAGAGTGTTATGACCGCAGAAAAATGTGAAATTCAAAGCTGCATAAAGTGAACGTATCTTGGAAATTTATGAGATTAGTTTAATTTATATTTTTTGTTGAAGTTACAGCCATCCATTGTGGGAAAAAAGAAGTAAAGTTCACTACAAAATCCAGCTACAAGTATTTATAGAGTGTAAATGCTAAGCAGGGAGATGAATTTGTGAGGGTAACAAGATGGAATCAACCAAAAGAAAATTTGGGATTAAGGACAACAAGCATTTCTAATACTGACCACTGCTTTCAGTCTAGATATTCCTCTTTCTTCTTTGAGTTCCTGACTTAAACTGCTGGGGATGTGGAGATCTGAAAATGTTCCTCCAATAGCTCCCCAGCTGTGGGCCTTTGTGTGGGAAGTAATAATAATATCTTCCATTTGTACCGTGCCTTTTTTCCTCCCAAAGGATCTCAAAACACTGCAAATTGTTCAAAGATGAATTACTTCTCCCATCTACCAGGAATACAATCTAAATATCATGCTGCTTAACAGTCAGAAATTTTGACAAAGGACACACGGACAAAAACTTCCATTTTACAGAGTGAAATCATGGGAACCTTCGTGTCCATCACCTCATATAATTAGGGTTTTATCTGAAAGATGAGTGATTCCCAAAAGTGATTGGAACTCAGAGTTCTCAGAGGGCAAGAGTAGGGTGGGGAATATGGCATCTCTTATGAGTTGCAAAAGTAGACAGTGGGAAGATTTAGTGGCCTTGAAGAGCACAGATTCCTTAGAGAGAAGGCAGAAAGTACGTGAAATGCAGCAATTCATAAAGGGGTCTCTCTAAGGAGGGAGCACTGGGATTGATACTCAAGTTGATATGTTTCTCAAAACAAAGATAAAACATTCAGAAAGAATAGAATCCTGTTACTTGTCTGATTGCAAGATAATCACTACTGCCCAGACAAGTAGGCATTTCTCTTAACAGACCACTGTGGATATGAGCTTCAGAGGAATTGACCAACTGAGCTCTAATCTCAGAGGAGTCTTTGTGTCAGGCTCACAACCTATTCTATATAAAATGTCGGCTGGGTTTAAGAGAATGGGGACACTGAGCTGGAGTCTAGAGGCAGACATCTTTCCTGAAGGAATACCAGCTTCTGAATCAATGGGAACAGTAACGAATGATGGCTGTGTTTTCTAGGATCATTCTCACAAGGAAAGTCTGTAGCGAAATAGTGGTCATCTTGCCACAGGGCAGCCTGTGGATTCAAATCCTATTTTAAGTATTGGGATTTGGTGGCACACTCCTCTGGCCCATCAGGCTCACACATGGCGAAAAAGGGCTGTCATCTTCCACAAGGGCAGCCTGGCCTTAGCCGCATTATTTCCAATGGAAAGTGGCAGCCATTTTTAGAAGAGGCAGCCTCATTTTTTCCTGTTAAAGATCATTTTGGCTGAGGGCAACCTCTGGCTTTAGCCCTATTGACACTAATGGGAGATGGTAGCAATTACGGATAAGAGCAAAACACCATGAGCTTCAAGACAGATATCAGGAAATTATGACCAACCTTTAAAAATTATCTTAAGGCTGGTGATAAAATCATAAGAGTTTGACATTCTGAAGCTAGCAAAAGCAGGCACAACCTCCAGAATAATGAAAGCAGTCACCAGTTCATCGGACTGAAGAACCTCGTCTGCTTATTTCCAGAAGAGAGGCCATAAGCAGCTTACCTGCTTCTGGTGCAGGTGTTAAAATCACAGTTTCCCTCTCCAAGAGGCAGCTACAGCTATGAACAACTTCTGAGAATTACTTCCTGCTCAATGGTCCTTCTCATATGGAAAGATGTCATCCATTGGAAGCTATCTGTCTCCATGTATGTTCCAAGAAACACTCACTCACTCACTCATTCAGCAGGATAACTCTGATACATTACTTAAGTTCTATACTGTTTACTTTTGTTTAGTAGCAGAAGCTTTTAATAACAAAACACTCTGAACCTAGTATGCAAAACTGTGAACCTAAAGAGTATATTATTGGTCACCCAGTTCAAGCATACAAATTTTCAAATGGGCTTTATATATTAAACAAAATATCAGGATTTCTGATTCCTGCAAATTGGATTGAAAGGCTGAATTCAGACTACTTGATAAATATTAGAAAGATGAATATTATGCATTCATCAAACTGCATGAGCTTTTAAAATTTCCCCTTTTTTATGCTTTGTTGGCATTCAATAGTGACTGAGTGCTCTGCAGATATTTTTTTTGAAAATATATTTGAGACTTGCAGCTCAAACAACATAGAAAGTGTGCAGGTACCTAACACCACAGCCTAGTCAGAAGTTTCCAAAGATCAGTATTTTTGTCCTTGTTTTATTAACTATTTTCTTCTTTAACGTCTTTGGTTCATTTTTGTTGTGGTGTTTTTGTTTGTTAGTTTTTTTACAGTGACGTGCAGCAAATACAGCTTTATTAGGAAAAATAATATAAATAGACTAAAATGTTTAACCCCAGTTTTTTCTTGTATGATGCCATTGCACAAAACATATAGGACCAATTTCTGCCTTACAATTGCATGGACCATAGATGCACACCAGAGAAGTTGTAAACTGGTGCCTCCATACTGCAAAAAACAAACAACAACAACAAAAACTGCAGCAAGTCTCAGAACCCATGTGTGACATTCCCCATGGTGTCCCCTCAATTCTCCAGTTGGGGTGCCTTTTACACTGCTTTGCTGTGAGAACAACCACTCCTGTTCTGTTCACACACAGCTTCTAGCATGCAAAATCACTCCTAACTGAATGATATGAGTGCTTCTAGCCAGACACTCCTGAATTATATTGCAGAGTGACACTAGCAAATTCCTAGTCCCAGACTTGTTCCCAAAAAATGTGTCTTGTACTGCCCAGGTCTTCCCTTCTGGAAAATACAAGCTCATAGAAAGTCCATCACTTCATTAATAGAAAATGGTATACACAAATCCTGTTATCTCAAGTGAAGTTTCTCAAATATTTCAATCCAAACACACACAGGGTTAGATAAACCAATAAAAAAGTTTATTGACTATAGAAAGATAGATTTTAAGTGAGTACATATACTGAGACACAAAAATAAGAATTGATTACAAAGAAATAAAAGTAAAACACAAACTACGGTAATATCTACCTTAACCAGCTAAGTGAGTTTTAAGCAAAAGGTTTCTCTCACCACATGCTTACAGCAGTCTAGCTGGATTACTTCTCTCAGTTCAATGATGCTTCTTTTGTCTTTCAATTGTTGTTGATGTCATGAGTAGAGATGAAGAGAGAGAGGGGTGATTTGTATCTTCTGTTCTCCCTTGTTATAGCATTTCTCTTCTTTTGAAAATCCTCACCCAATGGGGTTCAAGCAACAGCAAGTCTGTTTACCCGGGATGTAAATTTCTCTCTCACACCCTTCTTGCTGCCAAAGAATGGCCACTTAATCAGATGATGGTCTATTTGATTTTGACAACACATGGCTGAGGCATCAGTTTGCCTTTGTCTCTGAGGAACTGGTTTGTGTCTGCTTTTCTAAACTTTGAGCATGTCTCAGCAATGTCATACAGTAACATCTTATAACTTTCCATACAATGTTGCTACACACATTTTATCAGGACACTAATGATCAGCAAATTATGAATTTTCAATTGATACCTCACCAGGTATGATAAATAAAGTGGGGGGTAACTCTCTTTGATGGATACCCAGCCAGTCAGTTAGCTGTAAAATTCCTCTTGATAGCTGTTCTCTACTTGTTTTACCTGTAAAGGGTTAAAAAATCCCCCAGGTTATAAAAAAAAAAAAAGGGGGCATCTGACCTAAAGAGCGAATGGGAAGGCAAGAACTTTTAAAAATTGGGAGAGAAACTTTCCCTTTGTCTGTTTTTCTCTGGGCTGCAGGGACACAGAGCAGCAATGCTATAAGCAGGAATGCTGTGTAAGGTTTGAACCAGGTATAAAAAAGTATCTTCCACACCTAGAAGAAATTATTTGGATAGGGAATGTTTAGTTAGACACAACCAGGTTTATTTCTTATTTTGGCTTGTGGAGCTTTTCTGTGCTAACCCCTGATGCTTTTGTTTGCTTGTAATCTTTAAGCTGCACTCCCAAGAAAGCTAATTTGGGTGCTTAATTTTTGGAATTGGTCTTTTATAATCTAGCAAAAGCCTAAATCCCAGATGTATTTTTTCCCTTTTTGTTTTTAATAAAATTTACCTTTTTTAAGAACAGGATTGGATTTTTGGTGTCCTAAGAGGTTTGTGCATGTTATTTGATTAACTTGTACCACAGCTAATTTCCTTTGTTTTTGTTCTCAGCTCTTCCCCGGAGGGGGGTGAAAGGGTTTGAGGTACCCCAAAGGGAGGACTTCCCAAGTGTTCCTTCCTGGGTCCAAGTTTTTTTGTTTGTTTGTTTGTTTGTTTGTTTGCATTTGTGTGATGGCAGTGTTTACTTAGCCAAGGTCAGAGAAAAGCTGTAACCTTGGGAGTTTAATACAAGCCTGGAGTGGCAAGTATTAATTTTTAGAATCCTTGCAGGCCCCAACCTTCTGTGTTCAAAGTGACAGAGTGCGGATTCAGCCTTGACATGGTGGCACAGCAGTGGGATCATTTAGAACCAGAACTACAGACCTCAGGATTTTAAAAGGACACATTTTTCCTTTTGGCTGCTTGAATGTCAGAGAGTTTTTTCTCTCTTTCTTTTCTTTTCTTTTCCTTGCTGCCTCAGGGGGAACAAGCAAGCCAAACGATTAGTCTGCAAAGCCAGGGAGTCCAACAAGCAGTTTATTTTTTTTTTCTAGCTTTGTGGCAATGAAATAGTTAGCTAGAGTAGGGCAGCCTGTGCATGAGGTTGAGGTCAGGCACCAAAACCCTAGAGAAACCAGTCTTCCCAAAATGGCACGCCACAGAGAAGACAGACCCAGATCAAGCCCAGACATTAAGCTCCATGACAGATATGCAGGGAAAGAATGGGGGACCAGGAACTTCCCACGAGGGAAGGATCAGCCCTCCACAAGCCGAGATCCAGGTGCCAGGATGGAGGGATGCCTTTAACTCTGGTCGAGTTCTAACTGAGGCAGAAAGGAATTTCTTCCTAGAGATGAAGCACTTGGAAGCGGAGGACAAGTGCTTGGAGGTGGAAGTGGAGGAAAGGAGAGAGGAGAAGCACTTGGAAATGAAGCGCTTGGAGGCAGAAATGGAGCTAAAGCGCTTAGAGCTGGAAAAGGCTAAGCTGGATCAACCAGGTAACCATAACAGACCTTCTCCAGGTACCGCTCCCCATTCCAAGAAATTCCCCACATACAAGGTAGGCGATGATACAGAGGCCTTCTTAGAAAATTTCGAAAGGGCCTGCCTTGGGTACAACACCCCTCCAGACCAGTATATGGTGGAGCTGAGGCTGCAGCTCAGTGGACCCTTAGCAGAGGTGGCAGCTGAAATGCCTAAAGAACACATGAACAAGTATAAACTTTTTAAACAAAAGGCCAGAATTCGAATGCCCGTGGCGGTTCCGAGCCCGAAGGTGGAAACCAGACGTGGCATTTTCCCAACACGCCTACCACATTGTAAAACATTGGGATGCCTGAATATCAGGAGCAAGTGTTAAATCTCTGGAAGAGCTGTCTCTCCTAATGCAAATGGAGCAGTTCCTTAGAGGGTGTTCCTGAGGAAATAGAAAGGTACATCCTAGATAGGAAGCCCAAAACTGTAACTGAGGTGGGGAAGATCGGAACCAAATGGGTGGAGGTGGCGGAGAAGAAGAAAGCTAGTAGCAGTTGGAGAGGACACCAGAAGGGGCAACCCGAGACAACACCCCATCATCGGGGTCAGCCCAAAGCCTCACCTGGCAAGGAGGAGCCCTCCACACAGCCAGGGAGACCCCAGATGTCCTCTCATCCCACCACCTCACTCTCCAACCACCCACCCACCTTGCCCCAGCCCCAAGTCAACTGAGCAATGCTTTAAATGTAATGAGTTGGGGCATGTGAAGGCCAACTGCCCCCAAGAGCACCAAACGACCGCAACTCATTACCAAGAGCCTTCAGGCCCAGATGCCTCGCAAATACCCCCAGAGTGAAGGAAAACTATGAGTGTGGGCAGAAGGAAGATTACTGCATGAAGAGACACTGGTGCACAGGTGTCAGCTATCCACCAATCCCTGGTGGACCCCAAATTCATCGGTCCAGAGGCCCAACTGATGGTGCAACCCTTTGAGGCCAACTCTTAACTTGCCTACAGCCAAGCTGCCTGTCCAATACAAGGGCTGGTCAGGAATATGGACTTTTGCAGTCTATGATGATTATCCCATCCCCATGCTGCTGGGAGAAGACTTAGCCAACTATGTGAGGCTAACAAAAAGAGTGGGGATGGTCACCCGCAGCCAAGGTAAACAGGCCTCCACACCTAACTCCATTCCTGAGTCTCCTACAGGAATCCAGCCAGAGGTGGTGGAACGAGACTCCAGACCAGAGTCTATGGCAGCAGTTGTGGATCCAGTTCCTGGGACCCAGCTAGAACCAGCCCAAGGATCAGAACTGGCAGAGTAGTCAGCACCAGAGCCCATGCTTGCAACCCCACCAGCGTCAAGGGAGTCAGCACCAAAGGGTGCCACAGACCCTGCATCTGTAGCGGCAGCTAAACCGGCGCAACAGGAGCCGGAAATACCACCTAGTACACCAGCGGAGAGCGGTTCACAGTCGACAGAGACACCTCCATAACCTGCATCGCTTACAGTGGGACCAAGCCCAAGTCCACAACCCAGAGAGGAACTAATGTCTCCAGCATCAAGGGAGCAGTTCCAGGCCGAGCAGGAAGCAGATGAAAGATTCAAGGGAGCTTGGATGGTGGCACAGAGCAACCCACCGCTTCTCAGCTCTTCTAATAGGTACAGGTTTGCTATAGAAGGAGGACTCTTATACAAGGAGACTCTTTCTGGTGGGCACAAGGAGGACTGGCATCCTCAGAGACAGTTGGTAGTTCCAACTAAGTATAGGGAAAAGCTCTTGAGCTTAGTCCATTATCACCCTCATGGCCATGTTGGGGTAAACAGGACCAAGGACCATTTGGGGAAGTCATTTCACTGGGAGGGAATGGGCAAGAACGTTTCTACCTATGTCCGGTCTTGTGAGGTGTGCCAGAGGGTGGGAAGGCCCCAAGACCAGGTCAAGGCCCCTCTCTAACCACTCCCCATCATTGAAGTTCCATTTCATCATGTAGCTGTGGATATTCTGGGTCCTTTCCCAAAGCAGACACCCAGAGGAAAGCTGTACATACTGACTTTCATCGATTTTTCCACCCGATGGCTGGAAGCAGTATCTCTAAGCAACACCAGGGCTAAAAGCATGAGCCAGGCATTGACAGACATTTTTGCCAGGGTAGGTTGGCCCTCCGACATCCTTACAGATTTGGGAACTAACTTCCTGGCAGGGACCATGAAACATCTTTGGGAAGCTCATGGGTGAACCACTTGGTGGCCACCCCTTACCACCATCAAACAAATGGCCTAGTGGGAAAGTTTAATGGGACTTTGGGGACCATGATACAAAATTCATGAATGAGCACTCCAATGATTGGGACCTACTGTTGCAGCAGTTGCTTTTGCCTACAGGGCTGTACCACATCCCAGTTTGTGATTTTCACCCTTTGAACTCCCTTATGGCCACAAAGTTAAGGGGCCATTACAGTTAGTAAAGCAGCAATGGGAGGGGGTTACATCTTCTCCAGGAACTAACATTTTGGACTTTGTAACCAACCTGCAAAACACCCTCAAAGACTCTCTAGCCCTTGCTTGGGACAACCTACAGGATGCTTAGCAAGAGCAAAAGTCCTGGTATGATAAACATTCCAGAGAGCGTTTCTTCAGAGTAGGTGACCAAGTCATGGTCCTGAAAGCGCTCCAGGCCAATAAGATGGAAGCATCATGGGAGGGGCCATTTATGGTCCGAGAACACCTGGGAGCTGTTAATTACCTCATAGCGTTCCCAGACCCTACCCTAAAATCTAAAGTATACCATGTTAATTCTCTAAAGCCCTTTTATTCCCGAGAAATGAAGGTTCTCCAGTTTACAGCCCAGGAGAGAGATGATGCTGAGTGGCCTGAAAGAGTATACTATGAAGGAAAAAGCAACGGTGAGCCTTTCCATGACACTTGGGCGTAAGCAGAGACAGCAAATCCAGGAGCTGTGCACTAGCTTCGGACCAATGTTTTCAGCCACCCCAGGACGGACAGAACAGGAGTACCACTCCATTGACACAGGTGATGTTCGCCCAATTAGAGCCCAACCCTACCGGATGGCTCCTCAAGCCAAAACCGCAATAGAAAGGGAGATCAAGGACATGTTACAGATGGGTGTAATCCACCCCTCTGAAAGTGCATGGGCCTCTCCATGGTTCTGGTTCCCAAGCCAGACAGGAAAATCCGCTTTTGTGTGGACTATCGTAAGCTAAATGATGTAATTCACCCAGAAAACTATCCAATGCCACGCACAGATGAGCTATTGGAGAAACTGACATGCCCAGTTCATCTCCACCTTAGACTTAACTAAGGGGTACTGGCAAGTGCCGCTAGATGACCCAGCCAAGGAAAGGTCAGCCTTCATCACCCACGTAAGGCTGTATGAATTTAATGTGCTCCCTTTC
Source organism: Terrapene triunguis (assembly GCF_002925995.2). NCBI lineage: Eukaryota > Metazoa > Chordata > Testudines > Emydidae > Terrapene > Terrapene triunguis. The sequence continues at coordinate 15,898,258 of NW_020664530.1, forward strand.
GGACTGCGAAATGTGCCTGCCACCTTTCAGAGATTGGTAGATACCTTCAAGCTGGATTTGGGGAATTTGCTGTCGCCTATCTTGACAATGTGGCTATATTCTCAGATACATGGACAGAACACCTGGAATACCTCCAAGCTGTCTTCCAGCACATAAGGGAGACAGGATTAACCGTTAAGGTCAAAAAGTGTCAAATAGGCCTAAACAGGGTAATGTAATTTGGACACCAGGTGGGTCAAGGTACTACCAAGCCCCTACAGGCTAAGATAAATGCTATCCAAAATTGGCCTGTCCCTAAGTCAAAGAAGCAGGTCCAATCCTTCTTGGGCTTGGCGGGGTATTAGCAACGATTTGTACCACACTACAGCCAAATTGCCACCCCACTGACAGACCTGACCAGGAAAAAACAGCCAAATGCAGTTCAGTGGACTGAGGAGTGTTGGAAAGCCTTTAACCAGCTTAAGACGGCCCTTATGTCTGACCCTGTACTGAGGGCCCCGGACTTCAACCAACCATGCGTCGTAACAGCAGATGTGTCCGAGCGTGGTGTAGGAGCAGTTTTAATGCAGGAAGAACCAGATCAATAATCCATCCTGTCGTGTTTCTTAGCAAAAAACTTTCTGAGAGGGAAAGCCACTGGTCAGTCTCAGAAAAAGAATGTTACACCATTGTGTATGCTCTGGAGAAGCTACGCCCATACATTTGGGAATGGCGGTTCCACCTGCAGACTGACCACGCTGCACTGAAGTGGCTTCACACAGTCAAAGAGACTAACAAAAAACTTCTTCGGTGGAGTTTAGCTCTTCAAGACTTTGATTTTGAAATACAACATATTTCAGGAGCCTCTAACAAAGTGGCTGATGCACTCTCCTGGGAAGGTTTCTCAGAATCAGCCAGGTAAAAATGTCCCTGCATTCTAAGTCATTGTAGTCCTTGAAATGTAAAAAGTACTGTTCAGTTCTTCATGTAATTATTAGTAAAGTTAGAAGTGCATGTATCTTATTAACTCTGTTTCCAGGTATACTTTGCACAAGATTTATCATAGTCTTGCAAAAAGGATGAAACCCAGCAAGGGGGTGGGTCTCAGGCCTGGTCTACACTACGACTTTAATTCGGATTTAGCTGCGTTAATCCAAATTAATCCTTAACCCGTCCACACAACGGAGCCAGTTACTTCGAATTAAAGGGCGCTTAAAATCGATTTCTGTACTCCACCCCGACGAGCGGAGTAGCACCAAAATCGATTTTGTAAATTCGAATTAGGGGTAGTGTGGCCGCACACCACCGAATTAATGTGGTTAAAATTAATGGGGTAGTGTGGCCGCACACCACCGAATTAATGTGGTTAAAAACCGAATTAATGTGCTTAGTGTGGCCGCGCACAATCGAATTTATACAATCTGTTTCCCAAATTCGAATTATCTAAATTTGAATTAATCTCGTAGTGTAGACGTACCCTCAGAGATTGAGCTCCAGACTGAGCAAGAACTATTGTTCTTACCCAGTTGCATGAGCTCCGCAAGCTCAAATAAGTTGACCTGGGTTCTGAGATTCACTGCCAGTTTTTTTGTTTTGTTGTGTTTTTAGTGTAGAAGTACATGTATAGACTAGAATGCTTTAGAGTCTTGATTGTTGATCTCCTCCTAACCAGCAACGATATCATTCCACAGGTCTTCTATAGTCAGATATGTGTAGGGAATTTATAGAAATCAGGGGACACGATGCACATATTTCTGAATATATGTTTGTGGGTCCCGTAATGACCCCTACATTGGTTGAACACACACACACACACACACACACACAAATCAAACAAAACCAGAAAACCCAATCCACGCTCAGATTATCCCGAATCCTGTGCCCTCTGCATGGGGCTGCTGATGGACATAACACAGGCAAATAGTGTTTCAGAAACATCAGCGTGTTAAGGAGGCAATTTAATGTAAGACCAGGCTACGGCCCATAGTCTGCATGGTAATAACAACAGAAGGGAGTGGGTTGCATCCATATATAAATTCAAACAAGATCTAAATCAAAGAAACCTAAAAACCTCTGCTTTAAATCTAGCTTTCAAACCATAATAAAAAAGAATATTATTAGGGCTTTCTCCAGGACATCTCTGTATCTGGGTCTGTTTGCCTGACACTCTCTTTTTCATATCGCTTCTTTAAAAGAAGTGCAATGGAATATTTGCTTCGGACAACAGATGCTTACATGGTTTGTTTTAGACTGAGTTGCCAGCTGTTCCTTATGTTCCAAAACCACTGCCAAATCCTGCCTTTATGAGCCTTATTATAGTGTATTTTATTCTGTGGTAAGTTAGTCCAGGGGGGTAATTACTCCGACTGTGCTTTTCCCCATTTTTATAGACACTTGTTTTTATGCCAGAGGTCACTGCGGTTGTTATTACCTGGAGCAATAAGCCATATGGCATTCAATAAAGCAAAAATAAGAGTGAAGAGCAAACACTGCATTGATCAAAAAAAGGAAGTAAATATCTCTCCAGCAGTAGTTACTGTCCCACTTGTACTAGTTCTGAAGTAGAGAAAATGATAAAAATGTGCTTTCTTTAAGGGGAAACACTTTGGGTTGGGAAGAAAATGAAATATTTCTGTTCTATAGGCAGGAACAATTTCCTGTCACCGCTGTAATAAAGACAGTTTGATTTCCCTCTCTCCCAACCCCCCCTCCCTCACCAAGAGCCCAACAATTAGAGAAGTCTTTGGTGATCATCCAATTTTTATATATTTAAACAAAGCAGCAAACACAGTATGCTCCAAAAGAAACAGACTCATACAAGAATTTCTCATTCTTCGGGAGAATCATTACCAGAGTCATCTTGTTTGCCATATACTAATCTTTTAGAAACAAAGAGGCTACTCCCCATTTGAGTTATTGACTCCTGACATGCAGCAGTTAATTGGTATGCAAAGGAAGACATATTAAGATGCTTGACAAAGAAGACTCATGGGAATATAATTGTGTTTTCTCAGTCTACACAAGGATGGACTGTATTTTTAGAGAGAAATTTCCCAGTTAAGATAAATTTCATATACACTTGTTGATTTCTCCATGATCCCTCCCCTTCCTATTCCTACCTTTTCCCCTTTTCTCTCACTTCTGAGTAATTCACCCCAGTTCTATGGAGTCCAATTTTATAGAAGCAAGAACCTGGGTTCCCTTCTATATGATGTCTGCATTTATGGTCATTCTGAGCATAAACCTGAGCCACTGTCAAATATATGGAGCCTGCCTTTTCTCTGTTAATTGGTCACAGATAGACTGGTCTTTTCATTAAAATACTTTGGAGCAGACCCTCCGATGGTATGTAACTCAATGTAGCACAACACATTGTCAACACATTTCTTTGTCTCTATATTAATTTGATGTAATGAACAGAATTTATACTGATGCTGTGAATGATTTTGTTTCAATAAGAGCTAGGCCACAGTATTCCACCCTTACCCTATTGTGATATAAAGTTAAAGGAGAATGAATCAAAATAGGATCGCAGAGCATGCCAAGATGCTGATATTTCTTAAGACTTAAATAATAATCATGACATTTTAAACCAAAGTCATTTCTGTGCTTCTTTAGTGGCTGTTCCAAACAGAACATCCTATGGCATATTTTGAAAAGGGTTTAGTATAATTCCAGTGCCTACTCTCATTTCAATTTCTCATTGCATCAGATTCTGATACTGTGTCTCCCTGTGAGCTAAGGGATGACTGCTTTGTTTGCTTTGCAACTACTGTGCTATCAATGTCTTATTTATCACTTTGTCAAGAGCTGGACTAACCTAGACAATGAAGAGTGTTCTGTAAAACCAAATTCAGGAGTGCATGTCCAGATACACACAAATAAAAAATGACATCATAGCCACAAATTGTTATTTACAGTATATTTACACTCTTTATTTGAAGAAAGAGTATGAATAAGTTTTGGTTTTGTTTTGCTTTTTTATTTTTTTCAGCACATACCAAGCTTTTTTCTTTGCTGCAAAATGAGACATGGGTGGACGGTAATATATGGTTTACTGGATGACATGTCTACAGTTGGGAGAAAGGAATTATTTGGCAGTTATTGCCTAGGTATATCTACCCCTGCAAAGCCAAACAAGTCTTGTCAGACAATCCATCACCATTTTTCACTTGTCCACAGTGCAAAGATTGGTCATCGTATTGCTCAGTCTCTAGGTCAATAAACATGTCCTTTCCCATGAAATAATCCAATAAATCATGGGGACCGGAAGTCATATTTTAGGTGCCATAAATTGTATCAGTCTTCTGCCCTGGTTTCATGAGCACACACTCCCATTCTGTCCTAAAAGGCTCTAATAGTTTTACTCCCACTGGACTACAATCAAAGCCATTTAGCATTTTAAATTACGGTGGCTGGCATGCATCGCTTAGTTCACACAAGCACACCACATTCTAGAATTTTGATTGTTCCTATTTAACTATTCAGACTGAGTGATCTGCACAAGAAAAAAAAAATCACTGACAGTGTAATTAGCAGTGACCATGTTTAGTATATTTCAAGCACCATAGAATACTGCAGCCCTTTTACTCAGGTCAATCCTATCACTTCTTTCTGTGCTTCTGTTCTGTGTATCTAATTCAGTGTGGTTGGTAATTCATTTTGCAGACTGTATAAAGGCATTTTTCAGCTGATATTTATATTTAGAGATATTTGATTTATCAGACATCAATGATAAAAAGAGGGATATGGTTTTAAACCAGCAATTCTATTTAATTAGCCAGTCTTGTAATTCCTAGAGGTTTAATATCATAAATATTGTTCTACTGGGCTGCATTTGAAAATTGGCAAGGGCTGAACTGATTAATATGGGGAGGTTTTATTTGAATTTTAAGTAGATTTAGGAAAATATGTTTAAGTAATTTGAAGCCACCACGGGCTGGTATAACTACATTATGTGATTTGACCTAAAATGACTTATTTATCAATTTGTTTCTTCTGCAGCAGGGACATGTAAATTACACTGTTGTCAGTGATAATGCAATACAATTGACATACTTCACCATAGTTGTATGCAGTGTTATAATTGTGTTGGTCCCAGGACATTAAAGAGACAAGGTGAATGAGGTAATATCTCTTATTAGTCCAATAAAAGATATTGCCTCACAGCTACAACACTGCATACAACAATGGAAGACATTGAATTTTGCCATCTGAAATGGAAACTCCACCACATGAAGAAAAAGGAAGCAAAACTTAACAGCGACATTGACTTCCTGAGCAAATGCAAGAAACAAAACATCATCCCTAATAAATTTGTCCAATAAAAGATATTTCTTCACCCATCTTTTCACACAGTTTATTCTGGCCAAGGCTATCATTTCCATCAGATACACGGTTCCAAACTCCTCTAAAAATTCCAAAGGAAATCACACAAAAGGTCTGCCAATGAAAAGGTACTTGACCCATGTCACTGTTTACATCTGACTTAGTGATGTGGTCTTTCTATAAAAATATAGCATGTTTCTAAACTAAATAACATTACTAAATTCCACACAAAGTTTTCTAAGTCCCCATTTATTATCAGTTAATCACAGAGCTCTCATCTATTGTTTGCTTTACAAAACAGACACTTTGCAATGTATTACTATGCACGTTTAGGACCAGATCTTACAGTTCTTTTCATTCAAATGGACCCTTACATCTGCCCAGAACCTCACTGACTTCATTGGGGTCTGTTTGGATATAGGAGTCCACCTGCATGGAGCATCTTGCAGGACTGAGGTGGTAAAGCCTTCTTCCACAAACATGTAGATGAGTAACCAAGCTACTTAGTTAAATGGGACTATTCCTGTGTTTAAGAGTTTCAGGGATGGGTGCCATTGGGTTTTAAATGCCCTCTAGTGGTAGTTCTAGTTATGGTATTCCATAGTACAGGAAATACCGGTTAGGCTACACTATCCAAAATCCTTAAGAAGGAAGAGTGTGTATCTATTTTAAAAAGTGAAAAATAAAGCATGGAGAATTCTTAGCTGTAGAGCTGAACAAATATTTCATATCTAATATCTCCTCAATTAGTATAGATTCTCATGCTCAAAGGAGTGTCCACTGGCCATGATCAGATTGCAATTTCCTCAAGTTTATCAATCAAAATTACTCTTCATTTTAGCAGGGTTTTTCTCCATTATGCATGGTTTGTATATATGAAATCCATAAAATGTTATCAGAAAAAAGATTTTACTGACCATCCTTGCTTTGAAATAGCATTAGCAATGCAGATGGAGAAGAAAAGTTCACAAATTGTCACCATACCACAAAGTGGTATTTTGGAATCTGCACTGGCTGCCTATTGGTCTCCAGGTGGAGTTGAAGGTATTGGTTATGACTTATAAATCCCTAAATGGCCTAGGCCCTGCTTACCTGAGACTGCCTCTTTCCCTATGAAACACTGTCACAATTGCAATCATCAGAGGCACTTGAGCTGCATCCCCTTTCTTATTAATGAAAGAGGATGATGCCAGTAGGATAATCTCAGAGAGAGCCTTGGGACTCTTTTACCCTCCCCTTGGTCCAAAGGACCCCAAATGTAGTGAACATCTTGACACTCTGGAAAAAAACCAGTTACTCACCTTCTTGTAACTGTTGTTCTTCAAGATGTGTTGTTCAGGTCCATTCCGATCAGGTGTGTGCGCGCGCGTGCATGGCAGCCGGAAGATTTTTCCCCTAGCAGTATCCGTCGAGACAGTCTGGGCGCCCCCTGGAGTCGCGCCTTTATGGCACCCAATATAGGGCCCTACCAACACACCATCCCCTCAGTTCCTTCTTGCCGGCTACTCCGACAGAGGGGTTGGTAGGTGGGTAATGGAATGAACACGAACAACACATCTCGAAGAAGAACAGTTACGAAAAGGTGAGTTACCGTTTTTTCTTCTTTGAGTGCTTGTTCATGTCAGTTCCAATCAGGTGATTCCCAAGCCTAAGCTCTGGAGGTGGGGTCGGAGTTCAGATGTCCACTGACTGGAGACTGCTCTGCCAAAGGCTGCGTTGTCTCTGGCCTGCTGAGTGATAGCATCATGCGAGGTAAAAGTATGTATTGAGGACCATGTCACTGCTCTGCATATTTCCTGTGTGGGAACATGCGCCAGGATGACTGCTGAAGAAGCTTGTGCCCTGGTGGAGTGCGCTGTGAGCGGTGGGGCCGGCACCTCCGCCAGGTTATAGCACTCACGGATGCAGGACGTGATCCATGATGAAATTCGTTGTGAGGAGACTGGAAGACCTTTCATCCTGTCTGCCACGGCCACAAACAGCTGAATGGACTTTCAGAATGGTTTAGTTCTTTCTATGTAAAAAGCTAACGCTCTGCGGACGTCCAATGAATGAAGCCTCTGCTCTCTGCCACTTGCGTGCGGCTTAGGATAGAACATGGGGAGGAAGATGTCCTGGTTGATATGAAGTTGGGAGACAACCTTCGGGAGGAACGCAGGATGTTGCCCAAGCTGAACCTTGTCCTTATAGAACACCGTGTAAGGAGGCTCTGCTGTTAGGTCCTTGAGCTCAGACACCCTCATGGCTGAGGTTATCTCTACCAGAAATGCTGCCTTGTACAACAGAAAGAGCAGGGAACAAGTTGCTAGCAGCTTGAAGGGCGGACCCATCAACTTGGAAAGGACCAGATTGAGGTCCCAGGTTGGGACCGGCTGTCGGACGTATGGGTATAGCCTATTGAGATCTTTCAGGAAACAGGTGACCATAGGGTTGTCAAAGACCAACTAGCCCTGTGCGCCTGGATGGAAGGCCAAAATGCCAGCCAAATGAACCTTTACTGATAACATGGACAGTCTCTGCTGCTTAAGATGGAGAAGGTAGTCCAATATAAGCGGTATGAAGGTGAGCATCAGTGATGGACAGTGTTGCACCGACCAGACTGAAAATCTCTTCCATTTAGCCCGGTAGGTAACCCTGTGGAGGGTTTCCTACTGCCAAGGAGGACTTGTTTAACTGGGTCCGAGCAGGAGAACTCCAGTGGGTGTTGGAGATGGCCATGAGCCTGAGTTCGGGAAGAGCGTCAAGGTGATCGGAGCTTCCACGGACATCTTGAGGAGAGATGTGTACCAGTGTTGGCAGAGCCAGGCTGGAGCTATCAAGATCACCTAAGCTTCTTCCCTCTGTATCTTGAGGAGCACCCTGTGAACAAGAGAGAAGGGTGGAAACATGTACAGGAGATGGTCTCCCCATGGGAGGAGGAACACGTCCGCGATGGAGCCCGGGCGGTGATTCAGGAAGGAGCGAAACTGCTGGCACTTTCTGTTGTGTCACGTGGCTAAGAGGTCTATTTGGGGAAAGCCCCACCATTGGAAGATGTAGTTCGTGACATCCGGGCATAGGAACCACTCGTGGCCATGAAATGACCTGCTGAGACTGTCCACCAACTCATTCTGTATTCCTGGGTGGTACGATGCTTGCAGGTGTATCGAAAGAGCTACACAAAAGTCCCACAGCATGAGGGCTTCCTGGTACAGGGGAGAGGAGCGTACACTCACCTGTTTGTTGAGATAGAACATGGCTGTAGGGTTGTCTGTCATAACTGATACACATCTCCATGTCTAGTGGGCTCAGAAAGTCTGGCATGCCAGGTGCACTGCTCTCAGCTCTCTGACATTGATGTGGAGAGTGAGTTCCACCTGAGACCAGAGGCCTTGTGTCTTGAGGTCTCCCAGATGTGCTCCCCAGGCCAAGGCTGACGCGTCTGTCACCAGCGAGAGGGATAGCTGAGGACCGGTGAAGGGGACCCCTGCAGACACCACCTGTGGGTCGAGCCACCAAGAGGGAGTCGAGGACCATGCGAGGCAGAGTCATGACCCTGTTCAAACTGTCCCGGGCCGGCCGATACACCAAGGCTAGCCACGATTGGAGAGGCCGGAGTCTGAGTCTGGCATGTTGCACCACATAAGTACAAGCGGCCATGTGCCCAAGAAGTTTCAGGCAATTCTTGCTGTGGTGGTGGGAAACTGCCTTAGACTTTGAACAATGTCGCCCAGGGTCTGGAACCTCACTTCCGGGAGGTGTTCCCTGGCCTGTGTCGAGTCCAGTACCGCCCCTATGAATTTTATCTGCTGAACAGGGGACAGAGTCGATTTCCCCACACGTTCAGGAGAAGGCCCAGTTCATTGAACGCCTTTCTTATGAAGTTGACTTGCACCTCTAATTGAGCCCTGGAGCAGTCCTTGATCAGCCAGTCGTCGAGGTATGGGAATACCTATACCTGTCATCTGTGCAGGAACGTGGCCACAACTGCCATGCATTTGGTAAAAACTCGAGGTGCTGCTGACAGACTGAATGGGAGGACTGTGAACTGGTAGTGACTGTTGGTCACCACAAACCTAAGGTATTTTCTGTGGGATGGTGTGATTGCTATATGAAAGTACGTGTATAAGGAGTTGCTCGTGAGAAGGATCCCTGAAGAGGGATGGGGAAGGGTGGTGGAAGGGTGGGAGGGCAGAGAATTGGAGGGAGTATCCCCTCTCTATCATGCAGAGCACCCAGCGGTCCGATGTAATATGGGCCCACACAGGGTAGAAAGAGGATAGTCGGGATGAAAAGGTAAGGCAGGGTGGATCCAGTCTTTGTACTGGTGAGCCATCCTCATGCACACCTTCAAAAAGCCGGGTTTTGGTCTGAGCTGGGTTTAGACTGGCCAGAGGCTTGGCCAGAGGAGGGATGAGGTCTCTTTCTCAAGTTCCTGTTCCTCCTGCAAGACCCCTCCTGCCTACGCTGAGGCTGATAAATTCCTCAGTGGAGGCTGAGGTCTAAAATGCCTCCATTGGTTGGCAGGGGTGTGGAGGCCAAGGGATCTCAGTGGGGCCCTAGAGTCCTTGAGGCTGTGTAAGTGAGAGTCAGTCTTCTCCAAGAATAAAATCTGGCCCTCGTAGGGGAGGTCCTGGATTGTCTGCTGGATTTTGTGTGAAAGGCCAGAGACCTGCAGCCAGGAACAACTTCTCATGGCAACCCCAGTCACCATGGTGTGGGATGCCACGTCTGCTGCATGCAAGGCTGCCTGCAGGGACACGCGAGAAATCAGTTTGCCCTCCTCTACTAGAGCAGAAAACTCCGTTCGAGAGTCCAGGAGCAGGAGTTTGGAAAATTTTGTCATGGCCCCACAGGTGTTAAAATTATACCTGCTAACCACTGCCTGATGGTTAGCGATATGAAGTTGCAGATCCCCCATCAAATACATCTTCCTCCCGAAGAGGTCTAATCTTTTGAACTCTCAATTATTCGGGGAGGCCATTGGTAGCCTTGATGCTCGTGATAGTTAGCCACATCCACTACCAGGGAGTCTACCAGGGGATGCATGTACAGATGTTCATACCCCTTTGAGGGGACAAAGTACCTCTGCTCATACCATTTGGTGGTAGGAGGCAGCAAGGATGGGGTCTGTCACACGGTCTTAGTGGCATCACTGATGGTTTTAATCAGTGGCAGCGTGATATGGGATGGTCCAGGAGGGAAAAGGATATCAATCATCTGGTCGAACTCCTCCACCACCTCCTCTGGTTTTATGTTCAGGTTTTGTGCCACCCATCTCAGCAGCTGCTGTAGGACCTTGCTGTCCTCCAACACTGGAACACTTGTTGAGCCAGCCACTGCCTCATCCAGAGATGAGGAGGACAATAGGGTGGCTGGTACCGGAGCCTGTTCTCTGCCCTCAGCTCCCCTGGGGTCCCAAGGAGATAGGATCTCCGGTGCCGCAGTCAGTGCCGCAGCCGTTGCCCCAAGTGCAGTCGGTGTTGGTGGCACAGTCGGTGCTGGTGCTGCCATCATCGATGCCTCAGCTGGTGCTGGGATTATCGATGTCGGTATTAACATCCCCGGTGCCGAAGGAGCGTGTGGAGGTCCGAAGGACACCGAGACCACTGACGCTGGTCTAGACTCGTGGCTTTGCCCCTGGGTTTGATGATAGGCCCAGGGCGTCCAGAAGGGCCATTGAGGGGCTTGCCCCTGATCCGGCCATGGCGCCAGGCAGGGATGGCGGTCACGGTGAAAGCGGGACCTCCTGCTCCTACTGGAGTGCGATGACTCTGACTCAGAGGTCTCTGACTGGGACGACCACAGCGGAGTGGAGTCCCTCGGGGACCAAAGTGGCTCCTCCACTTGGGTGGCCAGTGCCGGGGGCCAATGCGTCGGGGATGGTGCACAATCTCTCCAGCCTTGGAGGGGAGCTTGGTGCTGTAAGGCCCAGGAGGTCCGCTGCAGCCTCAAATGCCTCTGGAGTGGCTGGGAGCTGCAGGTTGCCCTGGTGGCAGGCCGGCGAGCGATGAGGTTCTTGACTCGACTGGACCCACATTGGGGCAGGAGTCGATGCAACCCTAGTCGAGTAGGCACTGGATGGGGGCTTACCGACTGCCTGGTCCTTAGACTTGGTCAGGGAGCACCCTCTGTGAGCCTTCTTTTTCTTGTGGGGCACCGGGGATTAAGACCGGTGCCTCACAGAAGTCTGGGTCCTGTGCGCAGAGCCATGGCGGTGCCGAGGGTCTCTAGATGAGTCCTTCCTCAGCACCAGCTCGCGCGTCAATGGTGCTGGAGTACTGCGCACCAAGGAACCGGCGCTTGAGGCTGGCTCTGCTGTGCTGGGCTCTGACTGAGGCCGAAGTGCTGCCTCCATGAGCAGAACGTGGAGGTGCTGTTCTCTGTCTTTCAGGGTCCTGGGGCGAAACTCTCTACAGATCTTACAGCGCTCGCGAAGGTGACCCTCCCCGAGACACTTCAAGTGAGAAGTGTGTGGGTCACTTCTAGGGATAGACCTGCCACAGTCCGAACATGCCTTGAAGCCCAGGGACCGAGGCATACCCCGGTGCCAGGGGCATGTTGGGGGGGAGAAGCCCCCCACATAAAACTTACAAAACTATCTACACTAACTATAAGAGTACTATACTACTATATACAAGTATCTAGATACACAAAAAACAGGACACTGTGAAGCACGCACTTGCCAAGGCAAGAGCGATGGGGTGTTCCAGCTAGCCATCACTGGCAATAAGAAAGAACTGAGGGGGTGGCGGGCTGGCTATATTGGGCACCATGAAGGCGCCACTCAGAGGGCGCCTGGACAGACCCGACGGATACTACTGGGAGGAAATCTTCCGGCTGCCATGCACGCATGCATGTGCGCACACCCCTGACTGGAATTGAACAAGCACTCGAAGAAGGAAGTAGTTTGTTTGATAGGATTCTGGGGGAAGATAATTAGTAATAATAATACCCACCTCTTATGTAGCTCTTTTTTATCAGTCGATCTGGAAGCGCTTCACAACCTTCAGTGTATTTACCTCAACACCCATGTGAGGTATGATTAGGCTCATTTTTACAGCTGGGTAACTGAGACATATAGGAGCTAAGGGACTTGCCCAAGCTGTCTGTGGAGACACAGGGAATTGAACCCAAGTCTGAGGTTTGTGCCCTAACCATTGGATCAGCCTTCCTGGATATAAGTTTTTCTGCACTTTCTTCTTTTTTTATTGTCTGCTTATTAAGTAAACAGAGACAAGGTGGGTGAGGTAATATCTTTTATTGGAGCAACTTCAGCTGGTAGAAGAGACACGCATTTGTGCATCAAAAAGTTCTTCTTCAGGTCTGGAAAAGGTAACCAGAGTGTCAGAGGTAGGACAGATTGTTAAATATAAAAGGGTTAACACACGTTGCAGGAAAGCACTTAAAATGATGTAGGCAATTAACACCTCTGGAGTCATAGAACAATAGGACTATAGGATTAGTAGATTACAAATTGTGTTAATGAGCCATTAAACCAGTTTCTCTGTTGAGCCCATGATTTTTAGTGTCTAGCAGAGTTATGAATTTAAATTCCTGGGTTCATCGCTTTGCAGGTTTCCTTTGAGGATAAGGACTGCTAGTTTAGCCATGGAATGGGCCATCCAAATACCCCAAGAGAACCTACTTCAATCCAGACAAAAAAAAAAGATTTCACCTATGACCCCACACTGGAACCCATATGAGGTATCATCAAACAACTACAACCTGAACTTGATGGGGTCCACATCCTAAAAGAAATCTTTCTGAACCCCCCTATTCTGGTCTTCAAACAACCACACACACACACACCTCTCCAAGCTCATCATCAGAAGCAAGCTCCCAACAAACCAGGACACACTAACTCAGTGCAGCACCAGACACTGCCAGAATAACAGATGCAAAACCTGAAGACATATCTCCACTGCAATGATGATCAACACTCCCTAGAACACACCCTTCAAGATTCATGGGTCCTGCACATGCCTATCAACATGTGGTGTACTTCATCCAGGGCATTAAATGCCCCAATAACATCTCTGTGAGTGAAACCAGACAATTGCTACTCTCTCTAATGAACAGAAAAATGATAAAAGACAAAAACACCCTTATCACCTGTGGGTGAACAGTTGTCACAAAACGATCATTTTATATTTGACCTATCATTCCTCATCCCCAAAGGAAACCTGTACAATATCTTCAAATGACAAGCCTGGAAGCTTAAATTCATAACTCTGCTAGATACTAAAAATTATGGACTCAGAAATACAGTAGAACCTCAGAGTTACAAACACCTTGGTAATGGAGATTGTTCGTAACTCTGAAATGTTGGTAACTGAACAAAATATTATGGTTGTTCTTTCAAAAGTTTGCAACTGAACATTGACTTAATACATGTTTAAACTTTACTATGCAGAAGAAAAATGTTGCTTTCCCTTGATTTTTTTAGTAGTTTACATTTAACAGTATACTGGTATTTGCTTTCCCTCCCTCTCATCCCCCAACAGCTGCGGCCTGATTGCATACTTCCAGTTCCAAATGAGATGTGTGGCTGACTGGTCAGTTCATAACTCTGGTGTTTGTAACTCTGAGGTTCAACTGTACTGGTTTTATGGCTCATTACAAAAATGTGTAATCTACCAACCTCCTTTGTCCTATGACTGCAAAGGTATTAATTGCCCACTTCACTTTAAGTGGTCTCCTGCACCATGTGTTAACCCTGTATGCTTACCAATCTGTCCCATCTTTGTATTCAGCTGTGGCATTCTGGTTACTTTTTCCAAATCTGAAGATAGCTCAGTGGCTTGAGCATTGGCCTGCTGAACCCAGGGTTGTGAGTTCAATCCTTGAGGGGCCATTTAGGAAACTAGGGTAAAAATCTGTCTGGGGATCAAATTATCTCGTCTCGTCAGGATGCGACAATCGATCCCCGAATCGACGCTTGTACTCCACCAGCGCAGGTAGGAGTAAGCGCCGTCGACGGGGGAGCCGCGGAGGTCGATTTGCCACCGTCCTCACAGCGGGGTAAGTCGGCTCGGATACGTCGCGTAGCTGAATTTGCGTATCTTAAATCGACACCCCCCCCCCCTGTAGTCAAGACGTAGCCTGAGTCAGATAACTGTGGAGACACTGAAAGAGAGAAACATGTAATGCTTGGAAAGTCATTACTCCATGTAAAAAAATGTGCCACATCAAGAAGGCAGTGAACCAAGTTCCACCAAAAGTTTGTCTACAGGGAATTCAGTAGTTGCCAGCTTGTTTGTAATTGGCTTGATGGGATTTTGATTTCAATTTCACAATATTTAATGAAATACAGAGGCTGCAATTATTGCCATACTGTGGTGTGAACAAAAAATTCAGAGAAGGAGAGATGAAGAGTGTGAGTGTGTGTGTATTGCTTTGAAGGTAGCCCAATTAAAATATTCCCCCATAGAAGAATGAAGAAAACCTGCTGAGCATGAAGGAGAGGGTAATTAAACCATTAAGAACATTTTAAGTCAAAGGAAAATATGGGCCAGAGGAAATTAATTAGTAAAAATCACATATTACCAAGGCATAGTGAGATGGACCTGATGTCAGACGTCATTGATGCAAGGGACAGGATGTGTCAAGGAGAAGTACAATCATAGGGACTCTGCAAGCAAGGGTGGATCCCCTCTAAGGGAAGCTGCAGTGAATCTGTCCCAACATCTCTAGCACTCACTGAAAAAAAAATAGCTACTAGTGTCAGGGGTTCTGAAATGGGGGGCCAGGGGTCATGTCCCCACCACTTTTTACTGGCTGTAAGAGCGAGCGATGGGGGGGCAGGCGAAGAGCAAGCGGAGGGCAGAGTCTGCAGGGGGGAAGAGGTGGCACAGGAGCAGGGCCTCAGGGAGGAGGTGGTGGGGGGCGCCTCGGGGAAGAGGGAACATGGGGGCGGGGCCTAGGGGAACAGGAACAGTGTGGGAGGCAGGGCCACATTTTGGGCACCGGTGGCCCCCTCATACTTTCGGGGAGCTTTCATTGCCCCTGACTAATGTAAAATGAATACAGTTAGGTGTAAATTATCGCAGTCCCTAGCAGGAGTGCACAAGATGGGGCAGAGAGCACAGAAAGCCCTATCTTTCCCTGCACTGGAGCACAGAAAGCAGCTATAATTTGGTAACTAGTGCTCCCTGAACACAATCTGTGTTATTAGCAGTGCTTGCTGCCAAAGATGAGATGTGTCTAGGTGCGTAGAGTCATTGGATTGGCTCTACCTCCTGCCCAAAGCACACCAGGGTACAAGGCTATGTCATAGGCAGTGCATGCTACATTGGCAGAACACATGGAGCAAGAGTTTCTTGTGAACACTTTTCCACCAGTACTTTCTAGATGCATTATGCCTACTCCTGGCCTCTTCAGGCAAAACGCCTCCAGTTTCTTCCACTCAGGCGCTTGTTCCACTACTGCTGTATAATTTCTATGAAACAGAACAACATCTTAGCATTCATGCAGAAAACCCAGTGTCACTACAATAATGTAACCATATGGAAAGAATATTAAACTATATACTGCAAGGTGAACCCCTGAAGGAGATCTTTCTTCCAGGGCTGATACTAATATTGTTTATTTCAACATATAAAAAGATGACTGAGAAAGTAAAAAGAATCCAGTTTTACTGTAGTTTTTTTCTGTAATATAACACCCACCATTCTCATCTCCATCCCCCAAATTATGTGATATTCACAGAGCAGAAAGAGAAATTCTGGTGATACAGGAAAACTGTTGAAAAATGTGGATTGTTTAACAGCAGTCACTAAAGCATCTACAGTACTTTATATGATTGAAAACAAAGGAATTAGACAAAAAGAGTGAATATCAGTGAATATCTGTTTGTTATATCTACATGTTTATAACAGAGCACTGTTGTAAATGTAACGTAAAGACAGACTGCCTGGTGAGACAGAGTACCAAATATAAAGGGAGCTGGTGTGAAGAGAACCTAAGCATGAGGCCCTTGAGTAAATATTTCTTCAGATCTCAGGAATTAAGTTCATGCCTGTGAAGTTATACAGATTCACAGGTATGCTGGTAATAAAGAAGGCCCCTGTAGAAGAGAAGACACCTATGGATATTAAGGGACATGATTATGGGGAAAAGAGGGTTCACCATTCTCTAAAAAAGTCATTAAGAAAGCTAGAAAGTGAAGAAAAAATCTTTATTCTGTCATGTGAAAAATCACATCCCTTCTCTGGGTCTCTCTGTGTATCAAATAATTCAAGATAATGTCTATCCTCACCTTCAGACATCTGCACACTGCCACTTTTGCCTATGCTGCTCCACTCCATCTATTGCCGTCCTCTTTCCTTTATCTTCCTCCTAAAATTATCGGCTAATTGCTTCCTTTTTCTTCTCCTAACATGCTGACCAACAAACGTGGAAAAGCCTCCTTGTGTAACACTCCATCTCCTCCTTCAAATTCTTCTTCAAAATCCACTTACTTTGTGAAGTTGTTCCCTCCATCTGTCTTGCGTGAGCTCTTCAGTGCAGGGACCTTGCCTTATTTACATGCATGTATGTCACATAGACTTAAAGTGCAGATGAATAATAACTAATAATATTCATACTGGGGACAAGATTGTGAACTAAAACAAGTGAAAATGGGTTAATTAGGCTTTAGAGTTAATTTCCACCAGTGAGACAAAAGGGGGGACAAAATGGAAGAGTTGACACCGCTCTGTGCCATTGTCCCAAGTTGTCTGCAGACTCAGGAAGACAACACCAACCTTCTTTTTTATCAGTTCATGGCTTGAAGATTATCTTTCAAACCATCCATTAAGGCTAAAAAGCTTTCTTCTCACCCCCTTAAAGAAAGCAGACATTCTGAATTTGCCACGCAGGCCGCAAAAATAAATTAAGTCAGCGAGATGTCTGACACTCTGTTCTTGAGTCATATAATGTTAGTATGATTTCAAGGGTAAAAAATTCAATGTAGTCTGTTTATTCACTTTTCTATCTCCTCCTTAGGACTAAAGGTATTTAACCCCAGTAACCTGTTTGTACTTATAAAACTATGAACAAGGTCTAAGGAAAAGAAAAAGGTGGATATACTCTAGAAACTATACTTAAAAACCAAGAAACAACACACACACACAAAAACTACAAATAATCATCATCTCATAAAAATGCAAACTTAGCCTTAAACACTATTTTCATTAATACAGCACCAGAGAAAAAACTCATTCTTCCAACATGTACACTTGTCTCAGGTTAACCTAGTTCATCCATCCTTTACCCTTCTCAAAGATCCTCCTTCCAGATTTTAGGTTTAGGTGAATACCCATCCCCTTTTTTGAGTCTCTGTGGGACCGAGGAACACTACAACAGCATGCTCCATTACAAGAAGGTCTTCTTTTTCAGTCCCATGTCCTGAAACACAGTTTCACCAGATGACTTATTAATATTATCAGTTGTTTCTATGACACCATAAATGTGTCCGTTGCTTTCCAAACCAGCTGAGGAGTGAATATTTGACTCTGTTGAAGTCCATGGGAATTTTGCAATTGACTCTCACAGGGCTAGGATAGGTTCTTTATTTTAACCTTTTCTAGAAAACAAAGGGAGGTGACAAAACCTGAGATGCGGACTAAAAGGAAGGGGAAAAGAGGGTGACAACAAAAAAGATCATGTAGCAGTTTAAGGGCCAAATCATGACCCAGTTTGCACAGTGCCACAAGAAGTCCCCTTCCTCCTTTGTGCAGTGTTGCCAACTCTGATGATTTTGTCATGAGTCTCATGATAATTATTGGTTTCCTTAAAGCCCCAGCTCCTGGAGTCAAGTGGATATGTGATGATTTCAGCCTTCATTCTTAAAGAAAAAGTAAGTTTCTAGCCCTCATGGCTGTGGTGAAAGCTTCAAAATGTGACACCAGTGCATGCTAAAGGCTCAAAAAACAGAATACAAATAAAAAACACCAAATCTAATATTTTTATATAATCTTATGATTTTTAAGGCCAATTCATGATTTTTGGTGAGCCTGACTCATGATTTTTGAGCATTTGGGGTTGGCAATATTGCTTGTGCTGGCTAGCCATACCGTGAGTACAGAAAGAGAAGCAGGCTGCACAGAGCCACTATGTCTCCCCTAATACTCCTCTCCCCTCCCACCTGTGCCCAGCATCCTAACTGCACGATCACATCAGGCAGTGTATAGCTCCAGCACAATGTATATTTGCCCCAGAGGAACAGGAAAACAGGGAGGGAGACTGAGACTTTCTGCAGCCTCCCCTTGCTACAGGAACTATCCTTTGTTTTCCCTGCATTGGTTATTATTGCTGTGTTCAAGTAAAGTTGTAGCATTCTTTCCAATGGATGGGAGCATCCATCTTACAACATCCTTAATAATATAGGGCCCAAGCCATCCTCTTGATGAGTAGTACTTATCAGGTCATCTACTCTAAATTAACCACGTTGGCTTAATTTACATCTTTTTTTCCACCTCGGCTGCAAAACATGGCCTACGTTCTTTGTTCCTCATGTGAAAAGCAATGTCCCATCTTTGAACATAATTAGGATTTCAGCTTGCCATGATTATGTCTACTCTGCTTATGAAGCACTAATGAAAATATATAGTAAAAAGCCAGGTTTTAAGAGCTATTCAGAAGTACTCACACCTTGAACATTTGATTAACAAAGCGCTGACAGTCTGTTCTAGTCTAGAAAAGCAAGAAAAAAAACAGACATGGTTCTCTAAAATGCATGGTAAATGCAACTATATACTAACATCAAACTTTTACCAGCATTTTTGAATTTATCTAGGTGCTTGAAAAAACAGGTTTTTAAACGTATTTAAATGTCCAGCTGCAAATAAAGATAAATCCACAGTGACTCCCTGCCTGGCAGTCAAACAAAGGCTCTAGAGTATTGGATGTGGTACAATGGTGAAGCATAAAATGTAAGCAGAGGGGTTGTACACACAGAAAACCATCATGTAGTCTTTCCTGTTGTGTTGTCCATTACAGGATTAGCTGCAAGTATTTATCTGTTGCTGGATCACTTTCTCATCTCAAAGTTGTCATGTTTCTCTTCTTGATTGCATGCCCTTTAAGCCTGATTAATGCTACTAACTTGCTTTTTCTGTACATTATCAACTTGCCTTAGAGGTTCACTGAAAGACTTATCCATCTTAATCATGAGGATTGCATGTTACTCCCTGCCAGCAACTGGCATAGACACCCAGGCTAATGAATAATCTGCCATATTTTATACTGGTAACTACTACTGTATAAAGCAACTCTGAGGATAGCAATAGAAGACTCTTCACTTACTAGGAAAAAGTGCACGCTATCTGCAGTTTCACAGTGTAATGGCATCTCCTAAACAGATGAGGAAGACAGGGCCTTGTTTTCTGTAGCACCTCTGTCCTTTTATTTGTGTATTTACATTACGGTGACGAAGTAAGGCATGCGTCGATCTTCACTGATCTGGTCAAAAGGAGGATGGTATCTTGTATGTTGAAGCACACATACAACACGTGTGTAGCCATTAGCATCTCACTCATGTATCTGCTCCTGTCAACCAGCTATATTTACATGGAAGTGCAGGTTTGTAAAATACTGTGCATGATTCCTGATTACAGAGGATTCTTGCAGACTTATGCCAATTGTTGGTAGTGCTGCATGGCTTACAAAGAAGTTAACTATGCTACATGGTGAGTTTGTGTATGTGGCACAGTTCTCTTGACATGTTATTGAATGAATTATGTACATTGACAGTATCTCTTTTGTGTGTAAGACATATAAATGTGAAAAAAGAAAATAATGAACTGTCTGACAACATAAAAACCTACACACAGTGGCTGTGTGTGTATTTATGCATACATGTATGTATACACACATGTTCCATACAGATACAACATAAAGGCACTGGTTACATGTTACTCTCTGTTCAGCATACATTTTTATATTGCAGTAGAACCTCAGCAGAGACTAAGGCCCTATTGTGCTAGGCCCAGTGTTATCAAGTCTTGCAATTTTTTGCAAGTGATGGGATTTCATAGACTCATAGTCTGTAAGGCCAGAAATGACCATCATGATCACCTAGTCTGACCTTCTGCACATCGCAGGCCACAGAACCTCACCCACCCTCTTCTGTAATAGACCCCTAATCTCTGGCTGAGTAATGTCCTCAAATCTTGATTTAAAGCCTTCAAGTTACAGAGAATCTACCCTTTTCTCTAGTTCAAACCAGTAAGTGACCCATGCCCCTGCTGCAGAAGAAGACTAAAACCCCCCAGGGTCTCTTGCAATCTGACATGGGGGGAAATTCCTTCCTGTTCTCAAATGTGGTGATCAGTTAGACTCTGAACCTGTGGGTGAGACCCATCAGCCAGACACATGGGAAAGAATTGTCTTTAATAACTCAGAACCCTCCCCTTCTAATGTCCCATCTCCAATGGTCATAGATATTTGTTGATACCAGTAGCAGATGGGCTGTATGCCAGGGAAGGCAACCTCTTCATATCATCTCCTCCATAAACCTATCAAGTTAAGTCTTAAAACCAGTTAGATTTTTGCCCAAATTTTGCCCAGATTTTTTTGTATCTGGCTGTTCCAGAACTTCACTCCTCTGATGATTAGATACTTTCATCTAATTTCAAGGCTAAAGTTGTTGATGGCCAGTTTATATCCATTTATTCTTGTGCGAACATTGGCACTTAACTTAAATAACTCCTCTCCCTCCCTGGTGTTTATTCCTCTGATATATTTATAGAGAGCAATCATATCTCCCCTCCATCTTCACTTTGTTAGTCTAAACAAGCCAAGCTCCTCAAGTCTCCTCTCATAAGGAAGGTTTTCCATTCCTCTGATGATCTAGTAGCCCTTCTTTGCACCTGCTCCAGTTTGAATTCATCTTTCTTAAGCATGGGAGACTAGAATTGTACACCGTATTCCAGATGAGGTCTCACCAGTGTCTTGTATGATGGTAATAACACTTCCCTCTCTCTACTGGAAATACCTTGATTGATGCATCCTACAATTGCATTAGCCTTTTTCACAGGCATAGCACGTTAGTGGCTCATAGTCATCCTGTAATCAACCAATACACCCAGGTATTTCTCCTCCTCTGTCATTTTCAACCAGGAAGTCCCCAGCTTATAGCAAAAATTCTTGTTCTTTGTCCATAAGTACATGATTGTGCACTTTGCACTATCAAATTTCATCCTTTTTTTGTATTACCCCAGTTCTCAAGGTCCTCCAGATCATCATGTGTGATATTCTGGACCTCCTCCATATTGGCAATACCTCCCAACTTTGTGTCATCTGCAAATTGTATTAGAAAACTCCCACTTTTTATGCCAAGGTCACTAATTGAAAATGTTAAGTGAGATTGGTCCCAAGACTGATTACTGAGGAATTCCACTAGTAACCTCTCTTCAGCTTGACAGTTCACCTTTTACCATGACCCATTATAGTCTCTCCTTTAACCAGTTCCCAACTCTCGATTCTCATATTAATCTCCATTTTCTCCAATTTAATAATGTCCCATATGTAACTGTATCAAATGCTTTACTGAAATCCAGGTAGATTAGATCTACTGAACGTCCTTTGTCTAGAAAATTGGTTATCTTCTCAAAGAAAGAGATCAGGTTGGTCTGGCATGATATATCTTTAGTAAAACAAGGAATTATGGATACTTACTGATATTATGCTTTAAAGTCTGTGGCCAAACAAAGAAAGAAAGAGGGTTTCTCCCCTTCCCCCCTGACTGGAAGGAAGGTAGCTCTTACCCTGTCCCAGCACCAGGGAACCAAGACAATAGAAGCTCCATTTATGTGCAAGTCAACAGGGGGAAGAGAAATCAACAGGAAGAAACAAACAGCAGGGGAGAAAAACTTTATCTTGGGATACACTTCAAAAGAATACATTTCAAAGGTTTACTGGACTGTGAAAAGAAGGGGAGAAAACTCCTTAATTGCCCATCACTTAGGAAACAAAGGGAACAGATAGCTTGGAGTCTGTGTAACTTGATGTGAGTAAGAAACTGCTTAGGCAAAGACTGTAACTTGCTAAGAGTATGTTTTAATCAGTAGAAAGCATTTTTTATTTTGTCTTGTTTGTAGCCAAACCTGTCTCTAGTTCTCTTGCTTAAATCTCTGTTCTCTGTTAATAAACTTATTCTTGTTTTATTACAAAACCATCTCAGTGCTGTGTATTTAAGTGAAGTTTTAGTTTTCAGTTAATTTAACAGGCTGATGTATGCTCTGTCTCTTTGGAGGCAGAGAACTTGAAGAGGTGTGTCTCTGGAGAACTCGGTAACTGGGGTTTACTGACTGTTACTTGCAAGGCAAGTTTTAGACTGGCAGAATCTTGAAGAGTTTGCTGGCAACTTAGAGAGATTGGTGAGCCTGGGAGCAGACACACAGTTTAGCAGTGGCAAAGCTCTCCCACTTGCTGAGGCAGAGGGGTAACACAGTGGCTCACAGTTCTGGGTGTCTTGAGCTGGTCATCGCAACAAAGCGGGCAAAGGGTGAGAGGAAACTGAGGCACAGAGAGGTGAAATAACTTTCCCACGATCACATGGCAAGTCAATGTGAGAGCTGAGAACAGACCTCAGGTCCCCTGACTCACAGTTCAGTGCCCTATCCATTGGAGCACACTGTCTTAACTCATACAATTAATTTCCATGTTCTTGTGGAACTAAAATCTTGGAATTTCGAGCACTTATCCTCTGTGGGAGGCCAAAACAAAATTCCAAACGTATAATTTTACCTGTCCATCAACCATTGCCAGGAGGTCACTTTTTAAGCAAATGTATTCTATTCAAGTGTCTTTAAATGCATATTGATCATGATTCAGCTCCACATAAATCAATAAGAGTATTTCGATTGACATAAAAAGTTTTGAATAAGGCCTATTAAGGGGTAGGGGATTTCCAGTATGAGGCGCTGAAGGAGCTATTTTATCAAATTTTAGCAAAGAAAATGTCTAAAGCAGATTAGCCTGCCACAATCACCAACACGGACAGCTGCCTTTTTCTTAAGGGCAGACTCCACTCAATTAGTGTTGCTTTTATATAAGCACAAATATGTACTGTAGTGTTTTCACTTATGCTACAATACACAGCTGAAAATAACTTAGCAGTAGACAGAAGATCTTATTTGTCATTGCTAGTCTTTGTCAAGTTTGATTTACCCTAGAGCTGATGAATAGTGGGAAAAATTATTCCTGAACATATTAGCAAACTACAAGTAGCAGTTCAGTCCAACTGGGTTCAAATTCTTTTTTGCTCTCTTGTGCATGACCATTTGAGTAACAATTCTTTATTGTACCTAGCTTAGCAATGAGGTTTTATGTATGAAAATACTTGTTCTAACACGTGTATTCATATACAAAATATATCCATGGTCACATGGTAGCTGTGAGGCAGATGGCTGCCTAGTCCTGGACCCCCTCACTCCTCACATATCAATTTGTTTCTAATAATTACTTTCCTAGCAAATTGGCGATACGTTTCTGTCATAAAGTCTTAAATTAATTAACTGGATAAACTTCAAACTGTTGAATATGGATTGCCATGAAAAAATGAGACGCAACAAAAGACCAAACCTGAATCTGTCAGCTGAAGGAGGAAACCGCAATGCCACAGCAGAATCTTGCCTGAGATATCATGGCGCTGAAAGAATTAATCACAGACCGACTGGATTCAATCTCAAAAAATATTCATGGCCTCTCTAAAGATGTATGTGATATAAAATTCTGAATGGCTCACTTGGAAAACGAGCTACAAAAGACTGCCATTGGAACCAGGGAAATCAAAGAAGAAACAGCCTTCTTAAAGCTTAGGCTAGACAAACTGGAAGAAAAACAGGATGCCTTAGAAAACAGATATTAAAGTAACAACCTTCACCTCTTGGGCATTGCTGTGGGTATAGAGGGCAAGGATATTATCCACTTTCTTCAGAAGCTGTTCCCTGACATACATAATGGAACCCACGTCTCTCTCCGTTAGATATTGAAAGGGCTTATCCAATGCCTGGTATTAGAAGGCAGGAGTCTGGCAAGCCCCGACCCATCATCTTCAAGCTGCTGAAGTTCAGTGATAAAGTAATATTAATGAATGCTGCCAGAAAAGCTGAAACCCTGCTGTACAAAGGCCACAAAAGCCTGACTTCTCAGCTGAGCTTAACAAAAAGAGGGCTGCATTCAATGGGCATAAAGCAAATCCTGAATGGACCAACATTAGATACAAAATCAAGTACCCATCCACCTTCACTATGGATTTAGCAGGCTCCACAAGACTTCGTAAAACCCCCTCTGAAGCTTGGGAGATACTTCAAAGACAGAGACCAGATCTGACCAAAATTAGAAGAAGGGTTTTATCATATAAAGCATACCTCAACAAGCTTCAATACCAGTTTGTTTTCCTATGTATTCTTGTAGATACGGTAACTCTCATTTATGCAATCTTCCAGCTCCTAGCAGATAACCAGCTAGATTGAACTCTTCTGTTGATCTCCTTTGGAACTGAGCAATAATAACTGGGTAGCACTTTAATACATAGAGCAGAACTAGTGTTAAACTGTTATCTCTGATGGATCATATTATGGAAACCACAAACCATGGAACAGTCAATACTCCTGACATGTAAAGCAGATTATAACCTAAACCTTAAATAGGACTAGATATTCAATTTGTGCAAGGCATTTGACATACTATGAATATGATTATATATACACCTGTAATTATATTTTTATTATTTAGATTTTTTACTAATTTATATTTGATTTACTAATTCAAGTGTAAATTTACATGTGATGAGTCTGTATACATGCATATACATATGTGTATATATGTATACATTAAATCTTCTATAGGTAGGAATATATTATACAAATTCTAGAATATTCAATGGTATGTACAGGGTACTATTTGACTTAAATATATTTATGTTTAGAGATGTTTAGAGTATTAGATAATATAAGGGCAGGGAGGAGCGGATAGAGGTGAAGTCATCAGGGATCTGAATGTGCTCACACTGGCTTGTTTTAAGTCTTAATTTTTCATTTGTTTGTTTTCGGTTACAAAATATACTTTGGAAGACACATGATATTTAACTATAGATTTTTTTGTATAGCTGACACTGAGCATCAACTGAAGCCATAAATATATTCAAAACTAACCAGTATCCAATAAATACAGACTATATCCTAGAGATGTGGTTTTACAATACCAAAGGGGAAATATGTATCTTTAAGATAAGGTTATATATCATAATATATCTTTTAAAACATTGCGGCGAATTTTCTTAGTGTGTGCTCCTGGAATGTGAGGGGATTTAATGTGCCAAAAGATTTAAAATTCTGAGTCACCTCAGATCAAAGACATGCCAAAAGTAACTTTATTGC
Source organism: Terrapene triunguis (assembly GCF_002925995.2). Classification (NCBI taxonomy): domain Eukaryota; kingdom Metazoa; phylum Chordata; order Testudines; family Emydidae; genus Terrapene; species Terrapene triunguis. The sequence continues at coordinate 15,923,913 of NW_020664530.1, forward strand.
AAGAAACTCATCTAGCAGAAATAAATGACGATAGAATCAAAGTGATGTGAATAGGTGTTGAGTATCATTCATCATTGAATTCTAAGAGCAGGTTGTACAATCTTGGTCTAATCCTGAAGGAAGATACATTCTTCTTGAGGGTGATTCAGTTAATTTCCAGAAGTATTTACAATCCAAGTGGATGTAGTTCTGAATTTTTCAAAGACATCACAGACATTCTTTTTAATAGAAAAGACATTCCTGTAATACTGGGAGGCGATTAGAATACTACACTAGACAGACATCTGTACAAATCCAATTACAGGAGACACAGCTCTCAAAGCACAATAGGCCAACCCTCATTATTAATGAATTAACTTGATTTAAAAGACATATATGGAAACTGAGACACCCCAAGGAGCTTGACAATACATATTTCACTACAGTACATTCATCTTACTCCAGAATTGACTTTTTCTTGTGTCTTCGGAACTGATTCCAGCATGCCTAGAAGCAGCTATTGGTATTACATTAATTTCAGATGATGCTCCAGTTATGCTTACCATCGACACTGGTTAGACATCATTAAAATTTTCTAAGTGGAAGCTGAACATTCTGCTACTAAAAGATGCAAAATTTTGTCCCACAGTTGATTCAATCATCTCTAACTTCATACCAGAAAATAAGCACTCACATACCTCAGCTACCATCTTTTGGGAAGCTCTGAAAGCTATTGTAAGGGGTGACTGCATAAAGTATCCCTTCCAAAAGAACAAATACTCAAGTTACTAGACTCTCTGAACAAGGAAATAGATGAGTTGCAGATGATCCACAAGACTGACCTAAATAATGAAAGCCTCCTATGTTCTCTAATCGATGCCAAATATAAATATAATGAATGCTTATCCAACCAAGTTGAAATTGCACTCAACAGGGTAAAACAAAGATATTATGAATGTGGAGATAAAACAGATCAACTATTTGCCAGAAGATTTAAGATGGAACTAGCCAACAACAATATTTCTTCTTCATTACAAGATAAGAGCACCATCCTTGAACCAATAGATATAAAAAATCAATATAAGCAGTTCTATCAAGCCTTATATAAATCAGACAACCAATTTGACTCTGATAAATTTGATCATTTAATTGAAGACCTACCTTTTAATATCCTAACTTCAGAACCAGTGTTGTTTATGGACAAAGCTACCACAACACAAGAAATCGAACAGGATATTAAAAATATAAATTCTGACAAGACCCCTGGGATAGATGGCTTTCTTCTGATTTCCACAAAACATTTTGTAATCAGCTATCTTCTATTCTTTCAAAGGTCTTCACTGACATTTCAAAAAGGAACCATGTTTCATGATTTGAGAACTGCTTTAATTACTTTAATATTAAAGAACAAAGATGGTTGCAACTGTGGTGATTTCCACCCCATATCTCTATTGAACACAGACTGCAAAATAATTGAAACATTTTTAGTGACACAACTGAACACCATTATCCTGTCAGTTATACATACAGGTTGGTTTCATTAAGAAACATTGGCTGCTGATAATATGAGAAAAATTACTGGCTTCATCAGGCAAGCTCAGAGGTCAGATGTTCCATCCATATCTCTAGATGCAGAGAAATCTTTGATAGGGTTAAATGGCCTTCTCTAATTGCTGCCCTAACAAAATCAGATTTGAACCAATATTCCTGAATTGGATCAGTGTATTATACAACTCTCCCCTTGCTTCACTATCAATTAATAGACTTATTTCTCCAACATTTCAACTAGAAAGAGGGACTCGACAGGGCTGTCCCCTCTTGCCCCTCCTTTTTTAATGTATCTCTTGAACCAGTGGCAATGTAAATACATCAGCACTTAGCCATTGAAGGTGTGACTATAAACAGGAAAGTATACAAAAATCAGTTTCTATGCTGATGACATTTCTGTACTATTGAAGAATCCATCCTCATCAATCCCCTCATTATTGAATGTACTTGATATTTTTTTTAAGATCTTTGGTTTTCGCATTAACTGGAATAAATCACAAGTAATGGATATAACCAAAAGACTAAATCCTTATGAATTTCAGCATTTTTCATTTCAAATATGCAAGGAAATAACTTATTTAGGTGTTAAAATTTGTCCTGATCTTCCCATAATTGTTTCTATAAATATGGAGTATATATTAAAAGAAATTTCCAGAGATGTAGAGATGTGGTGTCTCCTCCCTGTGTCCTTACTGGGGAGAACATAAATAGCCAAAATGAATATCTGACCAAGAATGACTTATATCATTAACATATTGCCTTTCTAGGTCTCTCCTTTGCTCTTTGCTTGAATAAATAGGTTTTTCCATGCAATTTCTATGGGATAATAAACAGCCTTGCTTGTCACATTAAAATATCCTGGGCAACTGGAAGGGGTTGCCAGATATGTATCTATATTATCTAGCATTCCAAATGTGTCCTCCTGTAAGGTGATGCCCCCACTGTAGCTCTGTATTCACACTGGCCTGGTTTGAGATCGAAAAAAGCTCAGCTATGTTATTTGGTTCCCTCTCTTCTTTTATATACCTTAAGAGGTTACCTACACCCTAGAGGAAAATTCCAATCTTTGCATCTACCTGGGGCATCCTACAACACGTTAAGATGATTACATCTGATCTTACTAATTCTCTTCTTGTATCACTATGGGATTACCCAGGCCTCAGGATCCAGGCCAACCCCTCCTTTAAGACAATTTGCATAGAAAAAGGATTAACAAAAATTAAAGATATTATTCAGGATTATAGACTGGCCTTATGTGTATAACAAATATCAGCTACCACTGTCTCAGAGTTTCTTCTTTCGGTGGCTAAGCTCAAGGATTCATGCAAGGTTAGGGGACAATTCGTCTATTTCAACTCTCTCACTTCTAGAACAATGTATTAAGAAATATGGAAACAAAAGTCACTTGTAGGAATTACTTATAGGTGGCTTAATGCTTTGCATTATCCTACCAATCTCAGTCCCAAAGAAAAATGGGGAAAAGAACTTAGCCTTACTATCACAACAGAAACCTGGGAGGATATCTGGCTTAATGTGAAAGAGACATCAAGTTCTTTATCTTTGCAATTCTTCCAGAACAAGATATTAAACAGGTAATACTAAACTCCAGAATGTTTGTTTAAGGCTAGATTGGCAACACACAGAGAATGTTTGAGATGCAAACAGCCACGTGCCAACCTTTCACACATCCTCTATACCATCAAAAATGCATGTGTTGAAACACCATATTCAGTGCTCTTTCAAAAACTGTAAGTGTTGCTGTCTTTTCTGCTCCATGCTTGTATATGTTAGGGGTGCTGTTGGTATTACCAGTCAACATTAAGAAATGGACTGCAGTAACTAATTCTAGTGGCCAAAAAAGTTATTTTGAGAAAATTTAAATCTGCAATTCCTCCCTTGTACACAGACTGACTTAGTGAGCTCTCTATTACTTCATTAATGGAAAAAATGACTGTGTTCAAGAGAAACACCTGGAAAAATATGAGGCTGTCTGGTCACACATGAAACTAGTGCATACTTTTGCAATTTAGTATATATTAGTCTCCAC
>NW_020664530.1:15927886-15975042 GCF_002925995.2 Terrapene triunguis
CAGAAGGGTAAGGTTGACCTGTGCCTTGTTACCTAGGTAGATGCCTATGTCTGTGACCTTTTGTCTAGACCAATGGACGGTAGAGAGTGGCATAGGGGGTTTTTCAATGTTGTGCCCATAGACTTGACAGGTACACCACAAGGGAACTTAAGTGCATATGTACATATCATCAATACGCACAAACATAGTAGCCTGTGGGGTAGGTGTGCTCTAACATTTTGTGGGTGAGGAGTGAGATTTGGGCATGGGACGAAGGATTTCCGGCACTTGTGCCCTATGGGGGTGGTGGCCCACCTCGCTAGAGTACTCTTACTTATTCTCACTTACTTCCTCCACTCTCTCTATCTATTCTATCTATCTACGATGACTACTACTATTAGTAGGCTATACTTGTTCTTCTTAAACTTTAAGTTTTAAGGGAACTAGGCTAAGCTCGGTTTCCCTAAGTTTTATTCTTAGTGTGTTTATTAGGTTTTGATTTTAAGTTTAAGTTAGTCAAGTAAACCCTAAGTTAGTTTTGATAGCTTTTAGCATTAGATTTTTCTAAGCACAGCATCCCTCTCTCAAGAATTGAGAAACCTGAACTGCCAGGGTGGTCCTGTGTCTCTTACCACCAGGTTATCAAGGAAGGTGTGAGTATATTAACCAAAGCTTTGTAGCATATAATACTATATTATCATATGTATCTTTTAAATAGCAGTAATGCAATTGTAACTTTGTAACTCTGGGTATTTTACCATTTACTTACTATTATTGATTTTAATAAAAAGTCTTTAAGACTATATCTGTCTCTGTGTGAGCTTCCTGTCATACCCCTCAGGGTCCTTTGTAAATTCTGTGAAGCCTGATTCAGGACAGGAACTTTTATCTTCTGATCAAACAGACTGGCGAGTCTAAAACCCATACTATTAATATTAAATAAAATTAAATAAAAATTAAATTGATACATTAAATTAATGTTATTAGTACACCCTAAATCAGGCTACAATGCGAAAGTGTATAGTTCTTTATGGGGCTGGGGAATATGGTTTGGGAGAAATAGACACCAGGCACCTAACCTCCTGACCAGAACTCTGGGTCTCAGACAATTAAAGGAACTAGACAAAGATCTGCCCATAACCTTCCCAATTTGAAGTGTTGGTAGTCTCATACATACATACAATTATTTTGTGTGAATGTGACAAGAGAGAACTGATATATGAAGTCCGCTAAACAGCCAATCACTTTGGGTTATCTCTTTTTCCCTCAAGCAGGAAGAAACCCAGCTATTTTTAAATCTGCAATCTACACACATTGCCAAATAGTTTTCTTTCTTGTGAAAATTACAAGAACAAATTTAAAGAGTTCTAAAATGTGCCAGGTTTGTTTTGAGTCTCACCCATATGCTTTTGGAGAGATTCAACATCAGTGATGTCTTCTGGTGCTCCTTCTCCTGCTTATAAAGGTTAGGTTATCTGTTCAGAGAACAGAAACCATACCATTGGCTTAGGTGACTAACCATGCAGCTGGAATAGTGAATCATGAATTATTAATACTTGAAGGTGTTCTTGGAAATAACTCATGTGCTCAAATATTCTGGATACATTCCTAGCCCTAGTAAAGTCAATGAAAAATCTCCCATTGCTTTCAACAGGGCCTGGATTTCACCCTTTATGTTTGCCAGAATTACCCTTCCAACAAATACTGAACAAATCAGTAAAAAAGAATCTGTTTCCAGACCATCTAGGCCTAAATCCAGCAGATAAATTGTTTGCAATGAATAATTTGACCAACTCCACTCTACACTTTTGTAGTCCTGGAAAGTCCAAAATAAAGTAGTAGAGAAGATAAGGTAAGTTGTCTTAGGGCTTGTCTACACATGAAAGCTATTCCAGAATAAAGTAGGGTGTGAATTTAAAGCAGGATAGCTGTCATGGAATAACTCCACATGTGGGCACTTATTCCAAAATAAGAATGCCTTATGCCAAATTAGTTTAATCCACTTTCAAACTATTCCAGAATATTCCAGAATACCTGGTGTAAACAAGGCCTTAGTGGTTTCTCAAATTTCTTCCTTAAATATGTAATCCATTTTACTAGACGTCAAAAGAGAATCTCAGCAAACCTGTATTGAGGAAAGCATAAAATATATGAATATTTTAGCATTTACCCAATAGGACCTTAAAAATAGGACTTGGTTGATTTCTGAGAGAGCTACAAACTGTTCTGTTTGCTCAGTCCATATGCAACAATGGAGCCAGGTGCAGCCCAAATGCCAGTGAACGATTAAGAATAACTGAAGTGATATGCTTTTAATGGGAAGACAGCTTTTCATGAACCACTTAGTAAGTCTTTGCCATATGAAGAACTTAAAATACAACACAGCAGTACATGATGTTATAAAGAATGCTTTGTTTCTGATGCAATGCAGAAAGCAATTTTTCTCTGTTTTTCACCCAAACGTAATAGATACAGAGGGGCGGGAGGGGAATCTTGAAATGCGAGGGATGGGAGGTGCGGAAATTAAGGTCAATGCATTCATTGTAAAAAAGCTTTTTAATTATTGAGACCATTATGACTCTCCTAATTCCGATTCAAAAAACTTATTTTCTCATGTTTTCCTTTGTTTTCACTAAGAATTCTATCATTTTTCTGGACATTCTGGAGAACAACTCTTACTCTGAATATGCAATACAGATCTTTTTTGATGTTTTAAGTGCCACAACCCTTTTCTGGTCCAAAGTCCCCTTTAGGGGAGCAACCTGTTCCCATTGAAGACAATGGGAGTTTTTCCATTGATTTCAATGAGCAGAGGAATGATCCATAGATGAACTAGTGGGCCTAGAAGCTACACTCTAATGGGAAATCTCACCAGAATTCATGCAACTCACAACGAAAAAAAGCCCTTATGATGCAGAAGTTTCATCAACAGCAGCACTGCAAATTTTGAAGGAGAACGGCAGAGCAGCAGGTGCCATATTATAAACATGAAGCACGAACAGTGACTTTCTTCCAACACTGAACAAGAATCTTAGCAGCATAAGCAAAAACAAGTATTATCCCTAAAGTTACTCTGTCTCTGCTTCGCATGAAACAAACATCTCTGCTATCCCAGCCCCTCCTGTTTGGATACAGTAATAAACTTACCCTTATTAGCAGCTGCCACCACCTTCAAGGAGGTTACATGACCTAGAGCAGTGAATACAGAGGTGCAATCCCAGAATTCTTAAATTCTTGTGTGACTCCTCTACTTTTAGCTTAATGATGTTTTGCACCTAAAAACATCACTTAGGGGTCACAACACCCATATGAAGTAGGTAAATATTATTATCACCATTTTATAGATGGGAAATTGATAATCAGACACAGTTTTCTGCTCCTTTAGACTGTATGGCTAATCCACGAGACTGCATTGTCTCGCAGGTGAATTATTTCACCTATATGGGTTTCAGTTTCGTTACTACAAGTTAAACCTGAAAATATTCAGCACTTAGTCATCAGCCACTTGTAGGTAAATACATATTATCCTTATTGCACAGGTGGGGAAAATGAGACAGCAAAGCCAACTTTTTCTAAACTGTTCACTGGAGCTGATAGGAAAACTGAAGGTTTTCCTGCAAGAAATTTTGAATGAAAAATTTTCCTCAGCATTACAGGGGATCTATGTGACCCTTCATTTACCCCATGTCCCCTATTTTCACATTACCCACAATGGCAGAGGTTCTGTGAGCCCCCAACTCCACATTCTCCTCTCTGCCACATGGCAGAGGCTGTGTGTGACCTCTCCCCATATCACCCTCCCACTATACCATTGTCCCCCATTCTCCTTTCTCCCCATGCAGGTCTATTCCCAGGTGTTCCCCTCCCCCCCCCACCCAATGCCAGGGGCTCTGTGTATGTGCCACTCATCCCTCCCATTCCTCCATGTCACAGGTCATACACGCCCCGTCCCCTTTTGGGATGGAGCACAGGTCGTTATAGGCCCACAGCCAAGTCTGTGTGACCCCTCTGGGTCTTGGAGCAATGTGGCCTAACAGCTAAAGTCAATCTTCTTGCCTTCTCAATCAGGACTGTGAGGCCTAGCGGTCAGAGTCAGTAAGGCTGCCCACATGATCAGGGCTGTGTGGCCTAGTGGCTAGGGTTACCATATTTCAATCCTGCAAAAAGAGGACACTCCACGGGGCCCCGGCCCTGCCCCAACTCCGCCCCTTCCCCACCCCCGCCCCTGCCCCCGCCCCAACTCCGCCCCTTCCCCGGCCCCACCCCAACTCCCCCCCCAGGGTGACCAGAGCAAAAAAAAACCACGGCTGTAGAGCAAAAAACCCTACCCCCCCTCCGCAAGCGCTGGAGGGAGGCCCGGGAGATGCAGGGGGAGCGCAGGGCCGGGGTGAGTGAGTCCCGAGCGCAGGCAGGACTCGGGCGGTACCTGGAGGGAGAGTAGGCAGCTCCCACTGCCGCGGGGGGAGGAAGCGGCCAAGCACGTGGTGCTCGGCGGCTGCGGCTCTGGCGCCCGGGCCCGAACCCTTTGAGCCCGGGCCTGCTGTGGGGACCCAGCAGCACGCACGCTGCGCCCAACCCCTGGCCAGTCGTGGCTGGGCTCGCTGCCCAGCTGGTGCAATCCCGCGGGCGGCCCCGGGGCGGAGGCATCGGCAGTCCCGTTCGTTCCTCTGCGGGACCTGAGCGGGACAGGGGGGCTGGGGCCTGCTGCCCCCACTCCGGGGCCACCCGCAGGATTGCAGCAGCTGCAGCAGCAGCTGCTCCCGAGTCCAGCTGCCCAGATGGGGAGAACGAACAGCCGCCACCTGGCCCCGGAAAGTTGGAGCCCGGGGAGGAGGCGGTCCCCTTACCATGCCTCCCTACTATGGTAGGTAACCCTACTAGTGGCCAGACTCAATAGAGCTGGTGAGGCAGGCCACCACCCCAGGGTGGGTGGCAGCCAGGATAGGGGACTGAGGCCTTCCCTCTCCACCAGGTCTCAACCCAGGGCCCTGCCAGTGGCGGGGTCGCTCACCACCAGCTCGGTGGGGATCCAGTCGAAAAACACTGAGCTAGTCTCCAGTTTTCCAACAACCTCCCCGCAAAGCCTCCCTGGGTTACTTTACTCCTGGGGGAATTCTGCATGACTGCACACATGCATAAATAATGAGCCCAGCATATTTTTAATTTTTTGTGCAGAAAAAAGCTTCTGTCAAAATGTTGCTGCAGTTCTGCAATTTCCCACGAAAGGGTGCTGTGATGATAGAACAGAGCGGCAGCTCCCTGCCAGCGAGGGAAGAGAAAGAGGCCTGCCTACCAGGCAACGGGCCAGGTCAGGAGACAGGGGCTATGAGAAGACAGGCAGTGTGGGGTGCTAGGGGAGGTCAGATGGGGGCTCATAAAGGCTAGTGGGGGAGAACTGACTGGGGCCGGGGCTGAATGGGAGTGGAGGCGCAGGGCCACATGGTGATGGGGGAGGAGGTGCAGAGCCACAAAGGGACAGAGGAATGGCTGGGTGGGGCACAGAGACAAATGGGAACAGGGGGAAGGGATACAGGGACAGGGGAGTGGCTGGGTGGGGGCACAGAGACACATGGGGACGGGCGGTGCAGGGCCATATGGGGATGGGGGAAATGGGTGCCTGAGTGGGGGAGGGACACATGTGCCTGACTGAATTGGAGAGGCTAGGGGTCAGCCAGGGTCTGAATGGGGGAAGCTCCCTAAGAGTCCCTCCCCGCTCACCCCCCCCACGCACAAAAAAAACCTGTTCCATAGTTTTCCTACCCACACCCAACAACCCTCCAAATTCACACCCAGGCTCTTTCTCAGCAATTACTTCCCTCTCCCTCAGCTCCTACCTTACTCCTGACTCCCCCCAGGCTTTGCACTGCTTCGGGGGGGTGGGGGGAATATGGTTCTGTATTGTAGCTTCAATGAATTATTATTCAGAGTTCTGTATTAATATGCCTAGTAAGGAATCTATTTGTCAAAAAACATTTTCTGAATCTTTTTTGTTGTCTGTACTGTTACAGACATACTTGCTGACAGGTATTTTGAAATAAATGACCAACAATAATTGAAACTGGTGTGATTATATTCTGTTATTTTGACAAATAAAATATGCAGAATTTTGCAGAATTTGAAAATATTGTGCACAGAATTTTTAATTTTTTGGTGCAGAATTCCCTCAGGAGTAGTTACTTCCTACCCGCTTCTCCACAGTTTGTGGTCTCATGGTTTCCCCTGTCTCTCCTCTCTCTGTGGCATCTGGAGCCTGGGGGTCATGGGTTGCTGCCATCAGACTGGCCTCCACACCATGAAGTGCTGCCATCCTTCAGTGGGAGCCTGCAGCATACCTCCTTCCTCTCCAGTGGACAGCCCCAAATTAACTGGGCTGCTCCCTTTTATACCTGGCCTCCAGGCGGAACATGCCCAGTTCTCCTCATCCCAAAGAGAGGAATTAAACCCTGCAGTCCCAGTGTGGGGCATGCACGCCCCATCACACTCCATTGTAATTTCTCTTCTTTCTGTCTGGGAGATAAGTCATTCAGGGTATGCCTTCACTGTGCAGTTAGCCTGGATGATTGGCACCCGGGTCTGAGCATCTATGTAAGTGCTCAGCCCCGGTATGAGTGTCCCATCTGCAAAGCCCTACCCGAGTTACCGCATCCTCACTGTTTCTGCACTCGCCCTTGTGTGTCTGGGGCATATTCCATGTTTTTTTGTGCCGAGATACTGTAGGGTACTTTCCCCTGTTAATTGTGTGAACTGAGGGAGAACCTGTCTGTCCTTTGGGGGGAATTGTGGGAAGGCATTAGGGCACTACCAATACTTGGGTGGTTTTTTTTTTTGCCTGCATCCTCACTTGAAGGCTGACTTAAAGCAGAACTCAATATACATCCCTAGCCAGGGTAGCAAAGCATCTCCAAACCCAGGTTAAAAGTTTTTCTGTATGGACTGCAGCAGGCTGGGCTAAAGCTCAGGTAAGAACCTGGGTTAACTCGAGTGTAGATATACCATAGGGTGTCAATAGGTTTAACGCTCCTGGGAGGACAAGAAAAAATGGGATGAGGTATTGTTATGCTGGAAGGTGTCAAGTGCCATCAACTTCTCTGATCTATAGACAATTACAGAGGTGCTTGAAGCTGTGGCTCTGCTAAAGAGATGGCAGGGGCTCCACCTAGCCCTCATTTCATCCCATTCAGATAAATTCACATAAGTTTTGGAATTGATCAGATGTGGCATTCAAATGTTATCATGTTACATCCAAACAAACAAATGTCATCAAGTTGAATGTAAGACCTTGGAAGCTCAGGCAATAAAATGCTATTAAAGTACAATGTATTATAGCCAGTCTGTGGCAGAGGTGGGAATAAGATTGGGAGTTCTGTGCTCAGAGCCTTGTGTTCATTCCTCCAAGAAGTTTCTTCCTCCTCCTTGCAGAAATGTTGCTGTTCTCAAATATTCACTCTATTTCTTCTTGACAGAATGTGCATCCTTCTTATTTTATGCAAAAATATGGAACTTTCACAAAAATATTGTAAACAAAAATCCATAAAATTAGTCAAGGTGGAAAAATAATTTGCTTTGAATATTTCACCCAGCTCTAATTATACATTATTGGAAGTCAGTAGACTGCATTCGTGAAGGATTAACATAGGCACAATTTATTTTTCCAAATTTTATCAGAAAAGTGAGATCCTTGTATCTTATCTACTACTGAATCTCAAAACTAACAGTAATACCTAGCACTAATATAGGGCTTTTACATGTTCAAAGCTATTTTCAAGTGCTAATTAATGAATAGAGAATTACTCATTTTAAAGGTGTAGTGATAATGAACACATACTTATTTAATTAAAAAATACCCAGATGAGGATACCAGTACAAACACTTATGATGTGCCAAATAATGTTAAGTATAGCAGAAGATGTATATTAACGACATATGGATATTTTTAGCTGTTCTTTATACTTCCTTTTAAAGGGTTAGTCAAAGGAACATAATGCAGGACCTAGAAGGACAAATCCTAACATTTCGTTCCACAACCCTAAAACCAGAGCTAGAGGCAATTTAACAGCTCTTCATCTAACTCGCAGGGGAACTAGCCAAGTCAACAGATGCTCCTGCTGGAAAAAATATGTTACGGTGTTTCACACCTATACGTTGTTCCTGGCAAGCTTTTCCATCTGTTGGACTCATTCACTCGATTTTGAAAAAATAAGAACGGGTGCAGCTTCAGAAAAGTGTACAAGGACATGAGACAGTACCACATCTTTAAAGTATACCTGTTCTTCTCTTTATATAAGGCAAACTGAGACACAGATGCTGAAGGGATTAAAAAGGAATTATAGTTTGCGCCTCCTTAAATGATTCCCCTGGAATATCACAATCTTCTGTGGGATGCTCTGAAAGTAGGAGGGAGTGAGGAACCAAAGGGTAGTCTTTTCTATTTGCATACTGTCACAGGGCGCCTCTGTCACTATTCAGCGAACCTCCCTGACTGGCTAGTTCAGGTAGTTTCACTGTCACAAAAACACACAGGACTGCTTATCTTTCACCAATGTGAGTCTTTATTCTTCTTACATGGTAATACTCTGCAATGAAGGCTTACAGCAAGGCTTCCCTACAGGCCTCACTGCGCAACCCAAGCTCACCTTTTGAGTTTCCTTCTGAGCCCATCCTGACCAGCCCCTTGCGTGTTGTTTCCTCCCCTTATGTTCTCCCCAATTACCTTGTTAGCCCTGCGATTGTCACCCAAGTGTTCACAATCCCCCAACAGAAAGTGTATAATTGCCCTCAGGTAGGCCTGCAGCCTTCTCCAGGATATAACAATGTCAGTGATCAGGGTGCTGCTCATAGTGCCCTGTGACACATATAAAAAAAAAAAAAAAGCATTCACAAGCCCAAAGAAAACTAAGAACATAAGAACGGCCATACTGGGTCAGACCAAAGGTCCATCTAGCCCAGTATCCTGTCTTCCAACAGTGGCCAATGCCAGGTGCTTCAGAGAGAATGAACAGAACAGGTAATCATCAAGTGGTCCACCAAAATACTGACTATGTAAACTTAAGAATTAACAGCAGACTTCCAGCTCAGAATTTATTTTTAAACAGCTTTCTACTGCCAGAAAAACAGTTGGATTAATTCCATATCATGCTCCTGATCCTGTAAACACTTAACATCTACTTAACTACAGTATAAGCATGTAAGCTATCCCGTTGACTTCAATGACACTACTTATATGTTTAAAGTGCTGCAAGTGTTTGCAGTATAAGAACCCATATTGGCTGTACTGGTGCAAAAACCTTGTTTAGAGGGGAAATGAAGGCAGCTATAAAAATATAAAACTATATATAACAAATGGAAGAAAGGGGATGCTGATAGCAATGAATATAAATCAGAAGTTAGGAATTGTAGAAAATTGATAAGGGACGCTAACAAAGAGAAATCTAGGGCCAGTACAGTTAAAGATAATAAGAAGGAGATATTTTAAAATATATTAGGAACAAAAAAAATCCTGACATTTGTGTAAGTCCATTAATAGACCAAAATGGTAGAATTATCAATAATAATGCAAAAACAGCAGAAGTGTTCAATGAATATTGCTGTTATGTATTTTTTGGGGAAAAGAGATGATATAGACTCATCATATGGTAAGATAACACTCCTCCCATTCTGCTAGTATCTTTGGAGGATGTTAAACTGAAGCTACTTAAGTTAGACATTTTTAAATCAGCAGGTCCAGATAATTTGCATCCAAGAAATTTAAAAGATCTGGGTGAGGAACTAACAGGACAGTTAATGTTGATTTTCAGTAAGCGTAGGCCTGGGCAATTCCAGAATACTGGAAGAAAGCTAACATTATGCCAATTTTTAAAATGGGTAAACAGTATGACCCAGGAAATTATAAGCCTGTCAACCTGACATCAATCCTGAGCAAGATAACAGAGTGGCTGAAATGGGACTCGAATAATAAAGAATTAAAAGAGAATGTAATTAATGCAAATCAACATGAGTTTATGGAAAATAGATCCTGTCAAACTAACTTGATATTTTTTTTGATGAGATTACAAGTTTGGTTGGTAAAAATAATCATGTTGATGTAATAAACTTAGACTTCTATAAGGCATTTGAGTTGGTACCACACATTTTGATTAAAAAACCAAGAACGATATAAAGTTAAAATGGCACACATTAAATGGATTAAAATTGGCTAATGGGTAGGCCTCAAAAGATAATGGTAAACAGAGAAGCATCGAGTAGTATTTCTAGTGGGGTGCCGCCAGGATCAGTTCTTGGCCCTACGCTATTTAACATTTTTATCAGTGACCTGGAAGAAAACATAAAATCATCACTGATAAAGTTTGAGGGGAACACAAAAATTGTGGGAAGTGGTAAATAATGAAGAGAACAGGTCACTGATTCAGAGTGATCTGTATCACTTTTTAAACTGGATGCAAGCAAACATATGCATTTTAATATGGCTAAATGTAAATGAATACATCTAGGAACAAGAATGTAGTTCATGCTTATAGTGTGGGAAGCAGTGACTCTGAAAAAGATCTGGTGGATAATCAGCTGAACATGAACTCCCAGCACGATGCTGTGGCCAAAAGAGCTAGTGTGATCTTGGGATGCATAAACAGGGAAGTCTCAAATAGAAGTACAGTAACTCCCCACTTAATGTCCTCTCGCTTAACGTTGTTTCGATCTTACATCCCTGCTCAATTATAGAACATGCTCCATTTAAAGTTGTGCAATGCTTCGCTATAACGTTGTTTGGCTGCCTGCTTTGCCCGCTGGCAGACCCTGCAGATCAGCGCCTTCCCCCTCCTACCCCCGCTTCCTGCCTGCAGCAATCAGCTGGCTTGCGGCATTTAGGAGGGAGGGGGGAGGAGCAAGGACTCAGCGCACAGGCTCCCCCACCCTCCCCGCCTCCCAAACACTGCAAACCAGCTGATTGCTGCAGGCGGGAAGGAGGGGGGAGGCTGCGTGCCGAGTCCTCGCTCCTCTCCTCTCCCTCCTGCCCCCTGAACGCCGCAAGCCAGCTGATTGCCGCGGGCAAAATGAAATGAAATACGGCATACATTTTAGACAGTGAGGGTAATTAACTATTAGAACAATAGTGACTAAAATATCCTTGCTACAGAAGGATGTTTCACAAATCCACAGAAAGGAACAATTATATGCTAAATGTTATAGGACTTTTTCATAAAGGACAGTTCATGTCATCAACTGAGGACTTTTAAAGGCGATTGTGTGTGTTTAAGTCTTTGTACATAATGGTCTTTTTTCCTTCTTTTAGGACCTAATCCAAAGACAACTCAACTCTTTGGAGTCTTTCCATTGACTTCTACAGGCTTTGGATCAGGCCCTTAATTGTTTTGCTATTATTGTTTTGACTCTTCTTTTGTATGGCCTTGCTATCTGCCAAGCACATTACAAATGTATAAATAAAAATAAACCCTAAAGCAAACTGACACAAGCAATAACCAAAATGAAGTATGCTATTCAAAACACATCAAATCAGTATTCGAAATTCACCTTGTTCCAAATCAATATTAATGTGCCATGGCTCTTTTAATTATTAAAGGTTAAACTGGCACAAAACTTCACTTTCTGTTATTTCACCATGACTAATAATCCTCAGTCAAAACCACTTTAATCTATAATCTTATTCTTACAAAACGAGTGCAGGATACTTCTAATATGCCACTTTGCTGAACTGGATGTAAGCAATTGAAAATGACAAACTGGCTAGGCACAGAACTTCCATCTTTGTTATTGCTTTTGAGCAAAGGTAAAATCTGAAATGAAGCTCTCATACCTGCAGTGTGGATCTCTAATGCATATACTGAATTTAAGCCCTGCATAAATTCCCAGTGAGGATACAGGAAGATCTGATTCATGTCAGGAACCAGAATATATTCAATATACTCTTGACACATCTCATTAGAAGTTACATTTCTTTTTCCAGGATTTCTTTAAATTTTTAATTTGAGCAAGAGTTCCAAAACTCTGATATTACATTTCCATAGATCATCTGATCTCTATATTAGTCCATCTATTCTGCAAAGTGCCAGCAAACTACGGAACCAGACATCCGTCTCTAAGGGGCAGTAGAAAACCAGCAGTGTAATATCTTAGCAGTCAGCTCCGTGGGCCTGATTATCCACTGCCTTGTACTTTGTGCCCTCATTTGCACCCTGGCTAAGTGATGGGAAAGTAGGTGTAAAACGCCACCAAGCTGATGGGGTAATATGTCAGCCCAAGGTGCAAGGCAATGGAGAATGAGGCCCTATTAATCTAGGACTAGATTCTCAACAGAGCTCAGGAGACTTCAGCTCCCTTGGGAAATGTGGCTACTTATTTAGATGCCTAAATGAGAACTATTGATGCTGAGCTCTTTTGAAAGTCTAGCCCTCTCGCTCGTTAGCAGTCTGAGTCTTTAGCTGTCATAGTCTATCTGTCTGATTCTGGCAACCAGCCCCAGTTTATACCGTGCATAATGTGATAGAATTAAGAAGGTAAATGTGTATGTTTTCCAATTACCATACAAAAATTACATTAAGGCAGGGTTATGGTTATAAATGTATGCATTAAACTAAAAGAACCTCATTAGAACAAGTTTAGATCAAATATATTAGACATTAAACCACTGGAAATCCTCATTCTACACCATCTTTAACTCTACTTCTCTAGTCCTGCCATTTTCCATCTTTTGACAGGTTATCCCCAAGTTGTCACATGAGAGTTTTTATTGCTACATATATCAATGACAACTGTGTGCCTTTTAATGTATGGTGATATAACCTGCACCTACCAGGCCAGTCTTCTCAGGCCTGTGATGCAAAAGTATGTAGGATACAGCTGGGAAGGGGGGAGAAAATGGGGTCTATGTGCTGGATGTTTAGGGCAAAGGTGAATCTTTGCCTTGTATCTGGAGGGTGGAGTCTCTGACCAATATCGAGCAGCATAATAGAGTAGAATGTGATCTCCAGACAACAGGAGGGTGATGGGTGGGGCAAGGTGATGTGCGACCCATAGAAGGTAAAATGCAAGTCTCTGTTGTCGTCTCTGGTCCAAACCAAGAGCACTGGGGAAGACTGAATTTTAATAAGTCTAAGGGTATGTCTACACTACGAAATTAGGTCGAATTTATAGAAGTCAATTTTTAGCAAGCGATTTTATACAGTCTATTGTGTGTGTCTCCACTAAGCGCATTAACTTGGCAGAGTCCGTCCACAGTACCATGGCTAGCGTCGACTTTTGGAGCGTTGCACTGTGGGTAGCTATCCCACAGTTCCCGCAGTCTCTGCTGTCCATTGGAATTCTGGGTTGAGCTCCCAATGCCTGATGGGGCAAAAACATTGTCACGGGTGGTTTTGGGTACATGTCGTCAGTCGCCCCTCCCTCCATGAAAGCAACGGCAGACAATCATTGCGCGCCTTTTTTCCGTGCAGAAGCCATACCACAGCAAGCGTGCAGCCCGCTCAGTTCAGCTCACCAACACCGCCGCTGTTGTGTCCTGGGTGCTGCTGTCAGCAGACGGTGCAGTAGGACTACTAACTGTCATCATACACCACTTCCGCTGCAACTCTGCTCTGCTGCTCTTGTCTCGATAGTGAATTTCTCCATGTTGTCTGTCATGGGCTCCCGGGTACATGTGTTCTTCCTCGGGAAATGTGTGCGGTGCTAACTGTCATCCTCCATCGCTTCTGCTGCAACTCTGCTCTCCTGGTGCCATGAATCCACCTCGCAGATCCTCTCGTTCTGTATAAATATCTATTCTCGTGGCATCCGTCGTCATCCACCGATTCTGCTGCAACTCTGCTCTCCTGCAGATGCCATACCACGGCAAACATGGAGCCCGCTCAGCTCACCGCTGCTGTCGTGAGCATTGTAAACACCTCATGCATTATCCTGCAGTATGTGCAGAACCTGCAAAAGCAGGCGAGGAGGCGACAGCGCGGTGATGAGAGTGATGAGGACATGGACACAGACTTCTCTCAAAGCATGGGCCCTGGCAATTTGGACATCATGGTGGTAATGGGGCAGGTTCCTGCCGTGGAACACCGATTTTGGGCCCGGGAAACAAGCACAGACTGGTGGGACCGCATAGGGGTGCAGGTCTGGGATGATTTCCAGTGGTTGTGAAACTTTCGCATGCATAAGGACACTTTCATGGAACTTTGTGATTGCTTTCCCCTGCCCTGAAGCGCAAGATTACCAAGCTGAGAGCAGCCCTCACAGTTGAGAAGCAAGTGGCGATAGCCCTCTGGAAGCTTGCAACGCCAGACAGCTACCGGTCAGTCAGGAATCAATTTGGAGTGGGTAAATCTACTGTGGGGGCTGCTGTGATTCAAGGAGGGGCTGCGATTTTAGGGTGAATGTGCAACACAATCCAACGCCCGCCCCCAATTCTCTGAGATGATCGCTTCACCCCCACCACGTGGCTAGTATCAGGGAAGATCCCTGTCAGCCAAACACGAACAGCTCAGCATGAACGGGCCTCCCCCCACCGCGTGGCTAACAGCGGGGATTATTTCTTTTCAGCCAAAGGCAAACAGTCCAGCAGGAACGGGCACCTCTGAATGTCCCCTTAAACAAATTTCCCATATTTCAACCAGGTGACCATGAATGATATCACTCTCCTGAGGCTAACACAGAGAGATAAAGAACAGATGTTGCTTGAATGCCACCAAAGCCCAGGCCCATTTGCTGCAATGTTTTGTTCTGCAATGATTCCAGACTACTTGCTACTGGCTTGGCATGGTAAAGTGTCCTACCATGGTGGACAGAATAAGGCTGCCCTCCCCAGAAACCTTATGCAAAGGTTTTTAGAGTACCTCCAGGAGAGCTTCATGGAGATGTCCCTGGAGGATTCCCGCTCCATCCCCAGACATGTTAACAGACTTTTCCAGTAGCTATACTGGCCGCAAATGTATCCCAAGTCTTCAGGGGAAATTAATCATTAAACACGCTTGCTTTTAAACCCTGTATTATATTTACAAAGGTGCCTTCTCTGGCTTCATGGTCTGGGAGCCTGCCTTGGGAGGGTATTGGCTCCAGGGTGATGAACAGTTCCTGGCTGCCGGGGAGAAGGGATTCGCCGCTTGCCTGCTGTGCGCTATCCCCAACCTCCTCCTCCTCCTCCTCCTCCTCGTCTTCCTCATCCACAAAATCCTCATCCCTGTTGTGTTAGACTCCCCCCTTGCAGGTGTCCACGGACTGTGGTGGGGTAGTGGTAGGATCCCCCCCTAGAATTGCATGCAGCTCATCATAGAAGCAGCAGGTATGAGGCTCTGACCTGGAGTGACCGTTTGCATCCTTTGTTTTTTGGTAGGCTTGCCTCAGCTCCTTAACTTTCACGCGGCACTGATGTGTGTCCCTGTTGTAGCCTCTGTCCATCATACCCTTGGAGATTTTGGCAAATATATTGGCATTTCGTCTTTTGGAACGGAGTTCTGCCTGCACAGATTCTTCTCCCCAGACAGTGATCAGATCCAGTACCTCCCGTTCGGTCCATGCTGGAGCTCTTTTGCGATTCTGGGACTCCATGGTCACCTGTGCTGATGAGCTCTGCATGGTCACTTGTGCTGATGAGCTCGCCACACTGGCCAAACAGGAAATGAAATTCAAAAGTTCCCGGGGCTCTTCCTGTCTACCTGGCCAGTGCATCTGAGTTGAGAGTGCTGTCCAGAGCAGTCACAATGGAGCACTCTGGAATAGCTCCCGGAGACCAATACCATCAAATTGCATCCACACTACCCCAAATTCGACCCAGCGAGGTCGATTTTAGCACTAAGTCCCTCACCGGGGAGGAGTACAGAAATCAATGTTAAGAGCCCTTTAAGTCAACAAAACAGGCTTGGTCGTGTGGACGGGTGCAGGGTAAAATCGACCTAATGCTGCTAAATTCGACCTAAACTCGTTGTGTAGAACAGGGCATAGACTCAGATCCCTTCCCCATCATTTGGAACAGCTATAGCTCAGTTTCTGTGTGCAAGGGCCTCACAGGAAAGAGAGGGAAGGTCAGGATGTGATATTCCTTATATTTCTAACGTAAAAAGCCACACAGAGAATAATTGGGGTGAAAGAAAGAAAATGTTGTGAGGCCATATTCATATGTTATAAAGCAGTAGAAAAGTGTTGTTGTTGGGGTTTTTTTGGCTTTGTAGTTCACCTTTAAAGACTTGTCCCTCTCTTTTCACAATCAAAAGGTTACACCACCACTCCCCTCCCAATATAGTTTCAATAATAGTATGAGAGACATTTCTTCCCAATAACCAGGATCTTTTCTTCCACTGTTTCTTTGCCAACAGGTTTTAGTTACCTTTCTAGTTGACTAAATAATTAGACCCATAAGACTGGAAGCTTGGAAGACAGAGAGACACGTGGAAATAAATTAACCTAAAACAGCAAACAACATGTAAAAGTGTTTGAGGGCATACAGTTAATGCATGCTGAGATTTGGGTTCAGAAAAGTTGTTTACCTCAGAGGTTCAGAAACTATTTACAGTTAGAAACACTTTTAAATAGAGAGATTTTCTCATAGATCACTTAACTTCCCATTCAATCTCAGTGGATACACAAGATCACATACTATTTTTTTCCACCAGATCCCTGCCTCATTCAACGAATAGGTGCTCACTTAATGAGAGCAGCTATTCCATATTTTGGTTTCTTCTGATTGTTCTATTTATGATCCCAGGCCTTATTTATTTATTCTGAAGACAGAATTATTAATTTACTTGTGGCCTTTTCTATGGTGCTCATTACTATAGAATCTGAGTGTATCACAGACATTAATTAATTTATCTTCTCAGCACTTCTGTGAGTTAAGAGGGTGGTATTAATCAGATTTTTACACAAGAGAAACCATGGCACAGAGAAATTAAGATCAAAAGTATCCACTAATTTTAAACAACCAATTTGAGATATCTAGGACCTGATTTTGGGGGGTACTTAACATTACATAGCACTTTATATGTTCAGAACACAGCTCTTATTGACTTCAGATGCTTCTGAAAATCATTGGTAGGGCCCTACCAAATTCACAGCCATGAAAAACACATCACAGACCGTGAAATTGGATAAAAATACACAAAAGACCATATACTATACTAAAAGTATGTAGGGTAAAATATACAAAAGTACACAGTGTTTCTCAAACTGGAGATCCTGACCCAAAAGGGACTGCAAGGCTATTGTAGGGGGGTCACAATATTGATACCTTTACTTCTGGACTACCTTCAGAGTTGGGTGGCCGGAGAGTGGAGACTGCTGGCCAGGTGTCCAGCTCTGAAGGCAGCGCCACCATCAGCAGCAGTGCAGAAGCAAGAGTAGCATGGTACGGTTATTGCCACGCTTACTTCTGCGCTGCTGCTGGTGGCGGCGCTGCCTTCAGAGCTGGACATCTGGGCAGCTGCTCTCTGGCTGTCCAGCTCTGAAGGCAGTTCAGAATACAGAAGCACCAGTGGCAATACTACGACCGCCCTACAATAGACTTGTCAGAACCCCCAGTTTGAAAAATGCTGACTTAAGGGCTTTACATGTTTATATTTTGCTGTTTTAAAATACATAGTCATGCTTTGTTACAACACTGTGAAATTTAAGATTTAAATATCCGAAACTATGAAATTCAAGATTTTTAAAATGCTATGACCATGAAATTTACAAAAATGGACTGTGATTTTGGTAGGGCCCTAATCATTGAGCACCCAGAAAATGAGGAACACGCAATTAATGACACCTATGAAAAGTTTGGTTTAAGTGGTTTGCCTAGCATCACATTGGAACTCTATGGCAGAGGCCAGGATAGAATCTAATTGTTTATAGTGGTATTAACCATCCTTTCTCTTGCTACAGTCCCCTGCCTCTTTCATTTTACACTCTCCATCTTCAGCAACAAACAAAGCATGTATCCTATAGGTAACAGCCTCTTTCACTACACAACCCTGATTCATCCCCAGAGCAGGGTCCCTCCTGTGCACTGAATGAAGCAGAGATCCTGTGGAAAAAATAATACGTGATCATTTAATCAAAGATTGTATCATAATGTGCATTCACAAGGGGGGCAAATTAAGGTTGCATACACAAACCCCTTTGGCCAAATTTGGAACGATTTTTCACAAGGACTACAAAAGGCACATCCCTAACATAAAGGCCACCCCCTGGCAAACTTCAAGTCCCTGACCCAAAGCATGGGGTGCTAGAACTTCTCAAATTAAAGGTCACCAGAAAACAATGTCTTTTCCCCCAGATTCAATCTTGGAAATGGCTAAATCCTTTTGGCTGATATTTTTCAAACACATTCAGCCTGAGGCAGACACCTGGCGTGGGAAATATCAGCCCAAACCAGTTCTATCTATAGTATATATTCCTATGTATTTCATGTAGTTTTAGCTGCCTTTACAAGTATTTTAGTGGCCAGAAATGTGGAATCAGAGCCATGAGAACAGCCAACAACAACTTTGTCAACTAAGCTAGAAATCATGGTCCAGTGGCTAGGGCACTGGCTGTGGAGTCATTCAAGGCTCTGCTGCTGACCTATTGTGGAATCTTGGGTAAGTCACTTCATCTCTTTATGCCTCAATTTCACCATCTCTAAAATGGGATTAGTAATACTTAACCTTCACAGGATGTTCAGATCTACTGGTGAAAAGTGCAATACAAGTCTTATGCATTTTTATTAGCTTTTGATTTAAATACGAGTTAGTTATTGTAACTTGCTTGCAACTCATTTAAATTATAAATAAAAATGTTTATGAAATCAGTGTTCTGTGTGTGCAATTTCTATCCATAATATTATTCTCATAAACAAACCAGGGAAATAGAACCGACATGGAGCTACTGTAAGCTGGGTGCATAACTGGTTCGAAAATCATTTCTAAAGAATCACAGTCAAGCTTCAAGGGCTAAAGTGGAGTTCCGCAGGGATCAGTCCTAGGTTCAGTTCTGTTTAATATCTTCATCAATGATTTAGATAATGGCATAGAGAGTACACTTCTAAAGTTTGCAGATGACACCAAGCTGGAAGGCGTTGCAAATGCTTTGGAGGATAAGATTAAAATTCAAAATGATCTGGAGAAATGGTGTGAAGTAAATAGGATGAAATTAAAAGAGGACAAATGCAAAGTACTCCACGTATGAAGGAACAATCAGTTGCACACATATAATATGGGAAATGACTGCCTAGGAAGGAGTACTGCAGAAAGGGATCTGAGGGTCATAGTGGACCACAAGCTAAATATGAGTCAACAGTGTAACACTGTTGCAAAGAAAGCAAACATCATTCTGGGATGTATTAGCAGGAGTATTGTAAGCAAGACAAGAGAAGTAATTCTTCCACTCTAGACCACCCAGATATGGACTCAATTGGAGTATTGTGTTCAGTTCTGGGCGCCATATTTCAGGAAAGATGTGGACAAACTGGAGAAAATCCAGAGAAGAGCAAGAAAAATGATTAAAGGTCTAGAAAACATGAGGAAAGACTGAAAAAATGGATTTGTTTAGTCTGGAGAAGAGAAGACTGAGAGGGAACATAACAATTTTCAAGTACATAAAAGGTTGTTACAATAAAAAGAGACAGAAAAAAATGTTCTCATTAACCTCTGAGGATAGGACAAGAAGCAATGGGCTTAAATTTCAGCAAGGGAGGTTTAGGTAGGATATAGGAAAAACTTCCTAATTGTCAGGGTGGTTAAACACTGGAATAAATTGCCTAGGGAGGTTGTGGAATCTCCATCATTGGAAGTTTTTAAGAGCAGGTTAAACAGTCACCAGTCGGGGTGGTCTAGATAATACTTAGTCCTGCCATGAGTGCAGGGGACTGGACTAGAAGACCTCTCAAGGTCCCTTTCAGTCCTACAATTCTATCACTCTAATGCATCAGTAGTTCAATTCTGTTGAGATGCCCCACAATGGGAAAACCACAATGACAATTATCATTGGGATAAAGATCCAAACTTGATGAGCTGAAGTTTTTCAGAGTATGTGAACTTATGGCAAGAGTTCCTCACAACCTCATCCTCCCATCAGGCTTCACGTCCCACTACCTGCTTTATTATCCTCTTGAAAAATAAGGTGTGTGGGATGGACAGGAGGCACACTTCATTTCTTCTGAAAGGAGGGCTCTTCCTGGGTCTATGTCCCTTTCTGATGTTCTGCCACAGGACCTGTTAACAAGGTGCAATATTTTCACTAATGGGGTCTATCTGATGTGCAATTATTGCTACTTGAAAAATTCCTAATAGCTCCTCTGTGGGGATCTTGCTCCTTTACCATGCTTAAACATACAATAGAAACAGCCTAAGGTTTAAGTACAATTTATGCCACCAAGTGCACTGCAGGACTGAAGTATCCTGAACGTCCTCTCCCTTTCTCAACCCACAATTGCCATTAATTGCATGGGAAGGGAAGTATCTTGTGAGCTCCAAGACTTTGTAAACCCATGATTTAATCTGTGACATAAATCATGGAGAATTCTAGTGCCAGTAGCATTTTAAAATGGCATCAGGTTTTGGTGCCCTTTCCAGTGATGGGATTAATTGATCCTGGCCACAGAAGATTCAAGGGATATTGAATGATAGGAAGCTTTTAATGAAACTTTTTGGACCTTCAAAATGATTCAGTTTAGAAGTAGAGCAAGGACATCCGGCAGGAGAAGAGTTCTTATTTAATTCCAGCTGGTTCATCCATCCTTACTTGATACACAACAATTCCACTGACTTGAAACAATCTCATTGTCACAATAATGAAAATGGGTCCTATGGCGCAGTTAATGTTTATAATCTCAATGCTTAATACTTTGAATGGAAACAATTCCACTGAGATGATCAACTCTAATGGCTCCTTTATGTCATCATTGCCTATTGCCCAAATGTCTAATACTCATATTATATGCAAGTCATGGATCAAAATGACCTCTCTCCTTAGGTTAGGTTAGCAAACTTTGTATAGCAGAAAATCACACTAGTACTCAGTCTCTCCCTCCTCCCCTTGCAGACCTCATGGAGCTTCACATCTGTTTCCAGAGACCTCTTCTGTTTCAGCTATTCTAGCCCTTGTCACTGCTGCTTTTCCCTGCACCCTTTGTATCTTTAATCTCATTCTTCTCACACTGGTCCTTGCCACATTGCAGGTCCAATGAGCAGCACATTCTGTTGCCAACAGCCCCACAAGTAGTCCTACAACCCAGCTGATACTAGGGATGGATGAGAAAATGTGAGAGTATTGGTGTAAAGAATTAAAAATAAACAAACCCCATGTGGAATGTATTTTGTAGTCTTAATTCAGTCTTTAGTAGCCTATACCAACACACCATAAGGCACTCTACATTCATGCTTAATTGCTTAAAAATATATTCTGTGTTTGGCCTTAAAAAAAATGACAACCCTGTTTTTTCGAGTGCAAATTGGTTTCTGCAGATCTCTGTACTATAGGATGGCAGTACAATACAGATAGTGCAATACAAGGAAGCCACCACCAATATATCTTCCTGGACTGTACCTGGATTGTCGATTTTAATCTCTGGGACGCTCCATCGCTCTCCTTTGATGAACACTGGTGAATTATTCATCTGCATTTTTCCAAGCACACATAAAACTGCTTTTGGGGGGGGGGGAGGAATGCAATGGGGGATGGAAGGAGGCATTCCTTTCATCTGCATTATATGTCTCTCTAGATTTGGGGAAATGGTTGTGGCATCTGTAAAGCACACCACGTAAAATTATAGCTTTGCTGCAAACATTCACTAGGAAGAGAATTCTTTTTATTTCCTCAGATTAAGCATGACAAAGAAATGGGGGATATGGAAGTGTTCACTAAGTATCTGTCTTGTGCAACTGAGCATGCATCTGAACAGTCCTATTTCATGGAACAAACTCAATTGTCTGAGACTCAAAGTGATAATATTCCAGATCTTCCAAACAGCACATAACTGCATAGTCAGGTGGGCTCACTTGAAGAGAGACACACAATAGCCAGCCAGCAATGTGAGTGTATTACCTCTTCTCACAATAGAATTTGGTCCTGCAGGCTAAAGCTGCGGTAGTTCTCAATGCAGCGCGAGACAGAGAATGCTGGCCCTGCAATTAATCCTTGTGCCATGCTGGACTCTGTGTAAACTGACAATCAAGGCTTTCACACCAGCTAGACCCTTAATCTTTCACAGCACAAAAGAAAGTGACGTCTAAAAAATGCAGACAGAACAGTTCCACAGTTCCTTTAGTAGGGAGTAAGGAATAGCAGCATGTCAGAGATGCTAAATATTCATTCCATATCAACCATTAAAAAGGAAAATATCTATTGTATCTTTTTCTAAGTTAGATTTAAAATTTTATAAGGCTAAATAAGGTGCTTGAAAATGAGGAAATTACTTCTACTCATAAGATTGAGTAGCTAAGGGAAATAAACAACATGATTTTCTAACTATAAAACTGCTATCAGTTCTCATTATTTCTCATACTGAAAGCATTCCGTTATGAAATTTTAAGCAGCTTCTTCTGTAAAATTTTACAATTTGGATACTGTATTTAGACATGGATTTCTTTTCTACTGGTCCTTATGCTGTGCAGAAGTAGAAGATGAGTTTGGAGCTCCACCTATGGGTTTTAAAAATAAGGCTCTACTTCTAAAATCTGATTAAAGCCATCTAGCCAGCGTTACTTCAGTAAGCGTTGCGAGACAATATTTTCACTCCTCCGCAGAATTAGCCATCCAATTATTTTCTCAGATTAAAGCAATGACTAAACCCTGGATAGACTCAGCGTTCAAGACACGTTCTTAAGCAGTACACTGATGCATTGGACCAAATTCTGCTCAGTTACAGCACTGTAAATTGTGACCAGCCCTGTTTATTTCACTGAAACTTCATTGAGTTACTTGGCATCTTTGCTGTTATAAATGACAGAGGAATCCAGATTGTAAACACAATACTTTCTTCTTGTGGTCTCTGTCTTCTCAAATTGCCTACAAAAAGACCTCCATCAAGTTATTCTCATCTTCGAGTTCCTGATATCACTAATCACTTGCCATAGCTCACATTTGATTTACCAGCATAAATACAGTTACCCTTTAAATGCAATAGGCACTGGAAGATCTATCTCAGATGCTACCGGTGGCAACCCAGAGAAGAGAATCATAGGGCCTTGTGACAGGGTGCTGAGCAGAAAGACTGTAGAATCAGCCCCCTGCCACTCCAGCCCCATTTAGGTGAATAAAGTGGAGCTGGCTGGAAAGAACCTGCCCTAATTGGGGGAATGAAGCCAGCTGCCAGCCCAATTAGCCCAGAGCTATATAAGAGACTGGGAACAGAGGAGAGTGAGGGAGTGCAGGCAGGCAGGGAGAAAGCCCTTCCCTCCTATCCTGGGTTCAGACACAAGGAACCCAGAGCTATGTATGCAGTATGGTGAGAAAGGGGTGGGAGCACAAACTTGTAAATAAAAGCACCTCAGATTCCTGAACCTGAGGGTCTCTCAGTGACTTTATCTGAGCCTAGCAGAGGCAGGAGCCAGGAGGGCCAGCTGTGTTCTGCTACACGTGGGGGCTTGTCTGGGAGCCTGTATCAGAGCAAGAGTTTGGCAGCCCAGAGATGGAGGAGACCCTGCCATGGGTCGTGTAACAGCAGGAAGAGGTGCAAAAGGCTATGCAAACCTTTCAGCAGGCCCACCAGCTGGAGAGGCAGGCCTTGCTTACCTGGCAGGCCGAGCCGCAGAAGAGCCTGCAGGACTTTATAAAAGAGCAGGCCAATGTACAGAAGCAGCTCCTCCAAAGAATGCTGAGTCCCACAGTGGGGGATGGTATTTGGGGGCCGGGCCTAGGACTTTGTAAAATGGGCCCTGCAGATGATGCTGATGCCTTCCTGAGCACATTTGAGCTGGTAGCCATGGGAGCAGGTTGGGACAGGACAATCTGGGCCCTGCAGTTCGCTCCCTACCTTTCTGGTGAAGCCCAAGCGGCCTACATGACCCTAAGCAAGGAGCAGGCCAGAAGCTATGATGCGGTGAGGGCGGCTGTCTTAAATTGGGTGGGGCTATCCGCCGAAAAATACCGCCAGCAGTTCTGGGCGGCAAAGTGGACGGGGTTTGAGGCCCTGGGCATTCGCCCAGAAATTAATGGACTGAGGCCTGATGCCCAGACAGTCGGGGAGATTATGGATGTGCTTGTCTTAGAGTAGTTTTTACATGGCCTCCCCGAGAACATAAGGGTTTGGGTGTGAAGGCACCAATCGAGTACGGTAGAGGCAACAGTGAAACTGACAGAAAAGTACACAGAGGCAGACTTCCCCAGGAAGGAGGGATGCCCCTATAAAGAGGAGGACACCGGAAGAAGAACCAGGGAATCCCCGACCGGGAAGGGCCCGAGGAGAAACAGGAGGCCAGCTGGGGAGCTCCCACGGGGACCAAGACAATCGTCTGCTGGCAGTGTGGGTGACCCGGACATAAAAATGGGGTTTCACCCAGTTCTGTGGTTGGACCAACACAGGAGGGCCAGGAAAAGGGATGCAGCTGTCCACCATTCCCCTGATCGTGGGGAGGAGACGCCAGCGGGGTCTAGTAGACACGGCCTCAGCCCACTCTCTGATAAGGAGGGGGCTAGTAAAGCCCAAGTGGGTGATTCCTGGAGCCAAACTGAGTGTGGCGTGCATCCACGGGGATAAGAGGCGGTGCCCCTGGAGGTCCAGGGCCGGTTCCGCTAGATGCAGGTAGGGGTAGTACAGGGCCTGCCATACCCCGTGGTGGTGGGAACCGACTGGAACCCCTTTTTTAAGAGGGAAGAGAGGTTGGGGGCCGAAACCCATGATGGAAAAGGGGAGACACCCCCCGGAGGAAGGGGGACAGAGTCTCTGAGGTCAACAACCCTAGACAACAGAGCCAGGGCCAAGAAGGACCGGAGGAACAAAAGCAGCAGGAGGTATGGGCCCCAGGTCTGCCGGGAAGCTGAAAGGCCCCACGGAACTCCCTACAAGGGGACCCCTGGAAGACCAGGCTCAGGACCCGCTTGATGGGCCTGGGGAATATGAGGTCCCGGGTATCCAGGGGAGAGCTGCGCTTGACCCTGAACCCTGGTGGGGCAAAGGCAGAAAGGGAAGGGGGACCCACACGGGGCTGTGACAGGTGTGAGGACGTCTGGGTGGCGGCAGAGCTATGGGGCCACCCAACCCCCACACAATGTGGCTTCTGCAGATGGGGGATGACAGTTGGAGAAGGGAGGGAGGTGTGTGACAGGTTGCTGACCAGAAAGACTGCAGAATCAGCCCCCTGCCACGTCAGCCCCATTTAAGTGGATAAAGTGGAGCTGGCTGGAAAGAACCTGACCTAATTGGAGGAATGAGAGCGAGCTGCCAGCCTAATTAGCCCAGAGCTATATAAGAGGCTGGGAAGAAGGAAGCGGGGTGGGGGGAAGCAGGAGGGGCGGGTTGGGGTGGGACAGGACAGAGGAGAGCAAGGGAGTGCAGGCAGGGGGAAAGCCCTTCCCTCCTGGGTTCAGATACAAGGAACCCAGCTGTGTATGTTGTATGGTGAGAAGGTGGTGGGAGCACAAACTTGTAAATAAAAGCACCTCGGGTTCCTGAACCTGAGGGTCTCTCAGTGACTTTATCTGAGCCTAGCAGAGGCAGGAGCCAGGAGGGCCAGCTGCACTCTGCTACAGCCTGAATACCAGATACAAGCAGATCACCTTCACCCTGCCAGAACATCATACAATGGGTGCAAACAGCTCCCTGAGGATACCTCTGTGTACAGGGCATCCCTGGCTAATGCATAACTGATATAACAGTTCTTCACCAGCCCTGAACCCAAGTCCCAGTACAGGGTGCAGAGTAGTGGTACACTGTGCTATAGCTATTCTCTGATTCCTACAGTTCTTAGGGGACCACGGTAAGCTGAGTAAGTTAGAGACATCTCAGAGCTGCTCTGACGTACACCCAGCTGTGTGCAGCCTGGCGCAGCTTCAGAATACAGGAGAGCACAAAAGAGACCCTACAGTTTGTCATTTGAAGAAACGCTTAAGTTACAAGACTGCTAAAAAAAAATTACATTTAACATATTTCACAATTTGCTGACATTCCAGCAAGTGCTCTATCAGCATATGTTCTTACTGCCAGTGCAGCTCATCAGCATTATCTGTTAATAAGGAGGGCTTGTAATGAAGCGCATTAACCACCAATGTGCCCCCTTGTGTCCATGTGAGATGTTGCTGGGAGTTTAATCTCTGATACCCCCTGCAGGCCATCAATCTTTGCAACCATTCACCCTTCTGGCTGAGAGGCAACTAGTCCAATATCTTTTTGTTACTTCCCAAGGTAACAAATTGTCCAGGGTCAATCCTAAGTCCCAAAGAATCAACCTATCCTCTGGGCCCTGTGCTCATCCCTACTCCAGGGTTCCATGCTGCCTTTCCCCAGCCTTGATATCAACTACTGCCCTACCTAAGTCTTTCTGAAGCCTCTAGCCTCCCAGGGTATGTCTATACTGCTGCTGGTAGTGAGCTTCCCATAGTGGTTTCCTATGAACAGCCTAAGTTATGAGCTGTCCTAAGAGTATCATTATTTATTATTTATACAGCACCCAGCACAAGCTAAGTGCTTTAAAATCATGTGAGAAAACAAGATCCACATCTGGAAGACTTTAAAAATATAGTCAATCAAAACAAAGGGTTCAGGTGCAAAATATTTGAGTGATAATATTTGGTGCGCAAATTTTGCAGCTTTCTGAAACAAAGCATACAGCCTTCAGATTCCCAAAGATTTTTTTGTTCCTGTAGAAGGTAAGTGATCGATGCATTGATTTCCCTATATCACACCTCTGAATTTGATTTTTCCCTAGGTAACAGGAGCACAACTCCCACCAACTTTAATGGCAAGTGCATCCTTTATCTGGACAAGAACTAGGCCCCTCTGCATACTCAAAATGGCAGTGTCCAGAACACAGCTGCCTTGAGAGACCCAAGCCCAAAGAAAATCCTCCAAAAGCAAAGGTGCTTCTAAGGGCATGACAGAGTGAGAAAGAGTGAATTAGTTCTCAAGACATGAGGTTGCATTTTGTTACCTATCTTGATCTACTGGAATCTTCAACTGGTTACTGGGATAGCCAAAAACTTCTTCTGCACACCTATGTCCTAGGGATGAAACTATAGTTACTCGGGCACGTAGCAACATTGTCTTGTAGCTTCAAATTATTTAAACACTTGAGTCTGGCTTGCTGACTAAATGTCATGGAAGAAGTGAGTGACTGAGAGCGATTGGGGAGCCAGGAGAAAATATGGTAAGTGCCAAGTGGAAACAGTGAAATGAGAGGACTGAGAGAGAACAGTGATTTTAAGATCAAGTGACCAAGACATTGAGTGGGGGAATTCTCAAACTTTAAATGGGTAAGAAGCCCGGCTCACTGGCCTGGAGCAGGGCGTGGAATGCAAGTGCCTAGTGGGCCACTTTTGGTAAGCAGAACTGGCGCTGCAGGATGAACTGAACACTGGGTTAAGGCGCCCAATGCCGACACTCATCAGACCTCAGAAAAGGAGTTGGTTGATACAGACAGCAGGATGGTGGCCATGGAAGTTGGAATCCACTAACAAGTGTGTAACAACTCACCTGCCGAATCAACTAGTCCTCAAAGTGGATGGCACTGGAGCTTCGGGCCCATACACGGCTGTCGCCAACAATGAGAGCCATGGGGGCTATGCCACAATGAGTAGGAGGGCCACTGTGGTGCACCTTGAAGCCTAGGGCATGGGCCCAGATGGAACCGCTGCAGGCGCAGATCTTGGTGGTAGTAGAGTCAGAGACCAAAGGAGTCAAAGGTGAAAATAGAATCAGGGGAAGGGGAAATGACAGCCACACAGAGAGAGTGAGAAGCCAGTTGTGTGCATTTGGAGGGCAGAGGAGGAGGAAGAATAGGTGGGAAGTGACAAGAGGAAGAAATGAGGAGTCTGATACTGACATGGTCTAATGGGTGAGGGGGTAGGAAGGAGATTCTACCAAAAGAAGGAGAAGGCAAAGAGGTGAAGGTAGATAGCAAGGTTTCAGTAAGGGCACAGGGAACAGACAGACCACTAGAAAGAGAGTCTGGCCATGTTAGAGATGGCACAGGCATTCCAGAGGGAACAGGAGAAAAGAAAGAGGGAAGGACTGAGAGTATTCAAGACTGTGTTGAAATTGCAAGCTATCACTTTAAGAATGGGGGTGGGGGGAGGTTTCCTGGCCCTGCTTGCAAGCTAGGGGGCTCTGCTAAGAAGCCTGAGATCAGAGTCAGTCTGGAAAGAATCAGTCTAAAACAAGGTAGAGTGAGAGTTGTGCCTCTCAGCCTTATTGAGCAGCCTGCTTTCTCTCTCTCTGTTTTTGGTTCCTGGGTGTTGTTGTCCAGATTCTAAGAATAAAAGTAGTGTTAACACTGCAACCTTCCAGCAAGAGTATCTGATGTTTTTATCTAACTTATCTGCATATATTCTGTGAACATAACAAGGAGGAACAAGGTTGGGGGGTGGAGGGATGGAGAAAGAATGGCAATGACTATATTAGGGATGATGTGGCCTCCAGGGAGGAGATGGTAGAAGAGATAAAATGAAGTGTAAATAAGAACTGGCCATTGATCACCTTTTTTAAAAAATTGTATTTAAAAGGTTATTAAAATGGGCAAAATTCCTCTCTCTTTCAATGGTGTAGCCTCACTAAAGTCACCCTCTATTTTGTCAAACTTTCATCTATTGATGTAGGCTGAAACAGCAGAGTGTGATTGTGATGGGGTGTATAGGCCTCACCTGGCAGTCGGGCTAGCCCCACTCCTCTGGCCCTGTCAATCATGCAAGATAGGCAAGAGGCCTTTAAAAGGGAGGATATTGAAGTCAACTGGGGAGAAAAGGAGCAGGGTTGCCTTAAACAGTAAAGTGCAGAAGCAACTCCTGCAGCTGTGAAGGGAACTCCTGGGCAGGAGACCTTCATCCCAACCCTGGAGAGAGTACAGCAGGGTAAGACAGACGGACAGACAGGCTGAGCCAGCCACGTATTCTCATCCAGAGCAATCTCCCCAAACCCACTGAGCTGGGACTGGATGGTTGGCAGCACTGTAGACCAGTGACTCTCAACCTTTCCAGATTACTGTACCCCTTTCAGGAGTCTGATTTGTCTTGCATACCCCAAGTTTCACCTCACTTAAAAACTACTTGCTTACAAAATCAGACATAAAAATACAAAAGTGTCACAGCACACTATTACTGAAAAATTGCTGACTTTCTCATTTTTACCATGTAATTATAAAATAAATCAATTGGAATATAAATATTGTACTTACATTTCAGTGTGTAGACTATAGAGCAGCATAAACAAGTTATTGTCTGTATGAAATTTTAGTTTGTACTGACTTCGCTAGTGCTTTTTATGTAGCCTGTTGTACAACTAGGCAAATGTCTAGATGAGTTGATGTATCCACTGGAAGACCTCTGCGTACCCCCCGGGCTACATGTACTCCTGGTTGAGAACCACTGCTGTAGACTCACCACCCCCTCCCCCTTTGCTGGAACCACAGGAAGGAAGTATCCCTGAATGTGTGAGATTTTGTTACTTTAATTTTGATACCCCAGCTAGAGAGAATTAAGGTGGCCCCAAAAGGGCAGAACCCTCTTGCGAACAGTAGGGAAGTGGGGCTTGTGTTGTGACCACCCAGTGTAGATAACTTGGTATGGTCAGGTTCGCCCATTCCCTAAGGGAGAAACCACCAAGGACTCTATCACACTGATACAATGAATTAATAGTTTATTTTCTCCAGCTTTTGCACTTTCTGTTCAGCATTTACTACAGCATGGGGTTGGGGTATTTTTAGTTTGTCTTCCCAATTAAACTGTAAGAATTGCTTTCTAAATTACTGCATGTGCACCTCGCTGACAGAAACTGAATAACTATTATGATATTTAGCCAACTTGCTGAGAAACATTTGTCTACTGGAATCACAGTTTATTTCTTTCACTGCCTTGAATGCATTCTTCCCTCTCAAATTCCATTCAGCATGAGGCTTGTTTTAGAGAAGGATTTAATGTTCTGCAAACGCGATAAAAGGTCTGGCTAGTGCTTTAAGGTGCACTGACTTCTTAACTGTCTGCTTTGCAAGCTAGAATTGTGGAAGGCATTTAGCTCCATACTTGTCTTGGGCATCATAAATATTCAGCTTTTCTATTGCTACTATGACTCATTTACTTGCTATGCTGATAAGTCCCAACACAGGGAGACAAGCTTATGGTTGCCTCTCTGGCTTGGTGAGGGGCAATATCCCTACACCAGTTAAAAAGGTAATTGTTATTGTCTTACCAAGATATAAAAAATTCTGGAGCAAAACTGTGATGTTTAGACACACTGAATTCATTTCTATATGATTTCATTTCACATTAAAATGTTTATTATTGTTTACACTTGGTGGGGAATTACGTGCTTGTTCTTTTTTTCCATGTATGGTCCTTTGGTGATAATTCTTTAACACTGGCATTCCTTCTAGCATATTAAACTTATCCCAATGCCCCGCCATTTCTGGAATAATCACTAAAGCTGCAGCTTTATGTTAAAATATGCTTTATTGCACAGACGACCATTTGCTTTTGAAATCTGTGTAGGACCTTCCTACCTGCTGGGCTTCATTATAGAATCCAATGTTATCATCAACAAAACAAAACAAAAACCAGGTTGCTTTTTCATCTGTGCAGAAGCTTTCATCAAAAACTGCAAGATTTTTAGGGACAATCACCCTGCATACAACTCTCCCCGCTCTCTTTGCAAATTTCTAATCTCACTGTAAACTGATCCTGCACCATTTGTGTGACACTTGAAGAGTGCACAATCTTTGTAAGGCTTGAAAGCCCCGCAACATAGCGCTATAAATAACAAAACTGTAGCAGATCCCTACAGCCTGAACTGAATAATGCAGCAGACCTTGCCAAAGTGTAAACTACTCCATCTGGGCAGAGCAATCCAATCCAGCTGGGTTTGCCAGATGCTCTCTGCTGGATTCACTGGAAGCAATACCTCCTTCCATACATTGGTCAAAGCCAACAGCAGACCCTCCCTCCTATGCTCCCCAACCCTTTTAGTACAACATGGAAATAAACCACAATCCTTCCACACAACAAAGCTGCTCCTCTATGACGGTTAAAAAACAATTCCTAACGGCAGGTATACAGTACCTATCCTGAATGATGTGTCAAACAGATGATCACTGAGTTTCAGGTGGGAAGGAACTGCCAGCTGAGAATGAGAAAGGGAAATGTTTCAGGTGGGAAAGGGAAAAGCAGGCATTACAGACCCTGCACCAAAATACTATAATGAGGCCCTAGAACACTGATACTCCAATAATTCTGGAGCCTCCAGGAGGCTTGTTCCAACACAGCTTTATTCCTTTTCATACATATTCATTTAGCGTGCTCTCTCTCAACTCCCACTTGTGTAACTTTCACTGAAAGAGCTGAGGAACTTCCTGCTGGTTATTTCTAGTAGCCAGAAGTGCTTGCCAGTGCACTTACTACAATAGTGAGTGAGGTTTTTGTTTGGCTATTCTCAGAAATGGCAGCTATGACTTTAAAACTATAGTCAGGGACACACAGTGCTAGAGAAACCAGTTTTCTACATGGCTTGCCCTGAGGAAGGAGTGATAGGATGGTCTTTGAATGGTACATCTCAATGGTATAGCTCATTAAATTGTAAAAGCTTCAATGGACACTATCATTTTAAATCACATTAACTCATTATAAACTGTTTATAATAAATGTACCTTTACTGCACTGCAGGACACCTCCACAGTGGGATGGCTCAGCAAGGCTAGCAGTGGTGAAGACTCTCCTCAGCAGGTGTGTTTCTGAATAGAAACAGGGATCAAACATAAGGAACCATTTCTGTGCCAGTGTTACTAACCCCAGATTAAATTATCCGCACAGAACATTAGCTCATTTTTACGAAGTTTTGAAGCTTCAACCCAAGGTGACATTCAACTGACTTTGTGACTTAAAGCAAATATTTCCCACAGATCTACTCCACGAGTTGTCCACCTTCTCTTAGTCAGATGCATAATCTAAGTGTCGTCTTAGCTCCCCAGATGCTTTTAGGTGGTCAAGTGAGATAAGCTATCATGCTTTTTTAACATCTACTTTGGGCTTTTTTTTTTCTCAAATGCAGATACTTCACCATAGCTATCCTTGCCTCCATCACCTGCAGACTTGGTTTCTGTCATGTGCTTTACTTGGGGCAACACCTGGCAACCACTCAGAAGCTTCTAATGGTACAGAATAAGACTGACCACTAACATATCATATCTTCTTCATAGTCTGCACTGGCTGCCAAAGTGTTGGTTTTGACCTATGAAAATCTTTACGGCTGGGTGGGGGTTACATTGGAAACTACCTCACTCCTGTTCTTGCAGATAACTCCTTGCAGATAACAACTGAGGTTCTCAAGCTAACTGACCCCAGATATAAATGTCTGAGGGCTAGTGGCAGAGCATTTTCTCTGAGGGGCCCTTGATTCTGGAATTCATTCCTCACCTCTGGCCCAAAAGGGAATGCCTGATGCTCCTATGGCACTCGCCATAACAGTAAGGATTTTCACTGGTCTTCATGACAAAAACGCCTCCTCCTGCCTATTTTGTACAGCGGGGATCGGCAACCTTTAGCATGCAGCCCATCAGGGAAATCCGTTGGTAGGCCGGGACACTTTCTTTACCTGCAGGTCCGGCCAATCGCAGCTCCCACTGGCCACGGTTCACCGTTCCAGGTCAATGGGGGCTGTGGGAAGCGGCGCGGGCCGAGGGACGTGATAGCCGCCACTTCCTGCAGCCCCCATTGGCCTGAAATGGCGAACTACGGCCAGTGGGAACTGCGATCGGCCAAACCTGTGGACGTTGCAGGTAAACAAACCATCCCAGCCCACCAGCGGATTTCCCTGACGGGCCACATGCCAAAGGTTGCCGATCCCTGCTGTACAGCGTGTTGTGCATTGAATGGATGATGCCCTGTGACAGGGTCTATCAACCCCACACCAGCAAGGCAAGGGTTAAGGAGCTTCTCTGGATGTAGGAAGCCATAATCCCTCGCCTCTGCTGGGCATGCTCCTTATTCAAAAGGGAGCAGCTCAGCTCACTCTGGAGGAGGAGAGAAGTTGGGTGCAGCAGTGTCCTGCCAGGAAACCGCCAGGATGCTAAGCCCCTGGAAGTCTATCGACCATGGGAGCTGAAGGTGATGACTCGCTATTGCCAATGGAAGAGACTCTGGAGACAGATCAGAGGGGAACACAAGAGGGACCCCAAGTCCAACCCAGGACATCAGAGAGACCAGCACAAGGGTAGAAAGTGACCCAGGGAGTGCACTTAGGGGTATCAGACCCTAGATCTTGTACAGTTTCAAAGGGCCCTGGGTTGGAACCCACTGGAGTAGAGTGGGCCCATTTTCCCCTAGCCCCCCATCCCAACACTTCCCAAGCTATAGCCACTAGGTACGGAGGCTTTTGGATTCTTAACACTGGTTGACACTTCCAAAACTATAACTGCCAGGTAAATCAACTCTTGGACTCTCACCATTAGGTGTTAAACGCCAGAGTATCCCCATTAGGTGGTACTGCCGACCCAGAGCACACAGCCAAACACCAATATGCCCTCTCCCTCCAAAGTGGCTGAATTTCAGCCCTAATATGCATATCTAACTTGTAATGGGCTTTTGGATCCTTTAGGTTGAAAGTTGCTATATAAATGAAAAATATTATTAATGAAAACATGAGTATCTGCTGAAATAAAAAAAATAGTGGTTTATATTAAGCCAATTAATGAAATGCATCCACTGTAAGGCAGAGATGGAAAATCATTCTCACAGCACACAAGTTATTTATTTCTATACAGGAATTAGACCCTCGAAAGGTCAGTAATTTTAGGAACAGACATGGTCCATCTAATATGGTATCCTGTGTATCTGACAGCAACCACCACCAGATGCTTCAGAGGAAGGTGCAGGAAACCTCAAAGTAGGTGGGAGTAGGATAATCAACTCTCTGTGAAGTCTCCTAGGAGCATGATATTTTCATCCCATCTAAAATTCATTTTTTTAGTATTCATGGTAACTCTGGATATTCTTAATATACATATAAACATCCAATCCCTCTTTGAACCTTGTTATGTTTTTAGCTTCAAGGCCGTCCTATGGCAATGAGTTCCCCAGTGCAACTACACACTGAGTGGAAAAAGTATTTCCTTTTATCACTTTTTAATTTCAGTTTTATTGAATGTCCCCTTGTTGCTGTACAAAAAAGGGAAAAACATAAGATTCTGCTCTCTTTTCTGCACCATTCATTATATATTTTTATCATGTTCCTTCTTATTTGTCTTGTTTCTAAGGTAAACAACCCCAATCTTTTCAATCTCTTTTCCCATGAGAGCATTTCCAGGGCCTTGATCATTCTTGTCACTCACTATAATTCTGCAATAATCTTTCTGAAATAGTGGAACCAGTCCTGTTTACAGTATTCCAGATTAGGCCAAGACACTGATTTATAACACATTATATTTTCTGTATTATTCTTCATCCTATTCCTTATACGTACTGGTATTTTTGTTTGTCTACTCCATATTGAGCAGAAGTCTTCAGTGAGCTGTCCATAGTGAAGCTCAGGTCCTTTTCCTGAGTTAATAGTGTTAATTTAGAACATGCTGAGGTATCTGAGTAGTTTGTATTTTTCCTTCTCTTGTATGTTACTTTGCATTTATCAACATTTTGAGTTATGGCTTCTGTGGCACCTCTAACACAGTACCCTGGCACATATGCGTAATAACAAGGTAGAGAGCATCATTACATGACCTCTCTGAGCACGGCAACATCTTGGTAAGTACACATTTACTTTATAATTATGAGGTAGCTACACAGAGATATTGAAATATTTCACATGCTAATTGCACTAAATTATCCTATGATTACACAGGTAAATTGACATCTGCAAGGTTCTCAGAATGCTGGGCAAGCCCAGTGGCAACATATTGTGAAAATTCACATTTTAGCAGCATGCAACATACTCCTGCAGCGCCGCTATTCATTTATTGCTCCTGATGAAGACTGCAGTATTGTTATTCCGTGTGATTATTTTTTTATATCTGTCAACATTTCTGAATTGTCTCCTCCTAAAAAGGAAAAATAATACACCCCTAAATATGCACAATGGGATTGTAATTTCACGTAATTACACCCTAAAGCAAAACTATTCAACTGAATTCTTTCTTCCACATTCTTATCAGAGATTCCTCCTCCCGACTCACTTTTCTGATCTCTCCATGTTCCTTTTTTTTTTTACTTTCTTTTTAAAATTATTATATCTATTATGTAATTTACATACAATTTCATCCATTATTTCTATAACACAGATAATGACAAGTCTACCTTTAAGACATTTAATAACAATACTTTGCACTTCTGTAACGCCTTTCATTCAAGGGTTTCAAAAATGTTATAGAGGTGAATAACTATAAGTATTCTCATTTTACTGACGGGGAAACTGAAGCACATGGATCTCTGCCCCTGAACAGAATGGGGTTCTGCACAGAAATAGTTTCCTTACTTTGTCAAATCTTTTTTGAAACTTTCCCTTTATTATTTTAGTAGTTTACATTTAAGAAAGTACTGTACTGTATTTGCACATTTATTTATTTATTTATTTATTTTATTTTTGGGTCTCTGCTGCTGCCTGATTGCATACTTCTGGTTCCCAATGAGGTGTGTGATTGACTGGTCAATTCATAACTTT
Source organism: Terrapene triunguis (assembly GCF_002925995.2). Classification (NCBI taxonomy): domain Eukaryota; kingdom Metazoa; phylum Chordata; order Testudines; family Emydidae; genus Terrapene; species Terrapene triunguis. The sequence continues at coordinate 15,963,597 of NW_020664530.1, forward strand.
GGTGTTCGTAACTCGGAGGTTCTATTGTATACTTAACTTTGCGTGCTGTGAGTAGTCCCATTGCAGAATCAAGGTCTAAATCTACTGTTCTGCAATTCACTGTGCCTGGGGGAACCACTCCACCTATGCACAACCTGTTGAAGTCAGCAGGACGCTGTACAAGCATGGGGGTCTAGCCACACACATCTATTTTCAGAATCCAGTCCTAAATAGACAAGACAAAGGGTGGGATAAAGAAAGCGTACATATATATAAATTATTTCTGTGGTCATTTTTTACCCAAACTCGAAGTTAGTTATTTTGGTACTGGTGGGTGGACTTAACTATTAGATATTAGAGAATATTTGAATTTAAAATAGTATATGAAAATGCTATAACAGAAGAATGCTGAAAGTCATTTTGATATACAGAGACAAGGAGGGTGAGGGAATATCTTTTATTGGAGGAGCACTGTGTAGCTTGAAAGCTTGTTTCTTTCATCAACAGAAGTTGGTCCAATAAAATATATTCCCTCACCCATCTAATCCTGGGGCCAGCACAGCTACAACAGCCCTGCAAACAACTTGATATACAGGCATTCATTTTTTTCCTATTTTCTATTGCTCCAGCTTTAGAATGGTCAAGAAGACACCAGCATTTGGTTCATTCCTCTTTGTGGGACAAGTAAGTAGGTACAGACCCTAGATACTTTTATTCACATTCAATACATAGTTCCTGTTTTATTTGGAACCAATATGCTGAGCACAGCAAGAACAGTAGCAAAGCATTTACACAGAGTCTCCCACCTTCAGGACTTGGCAAAACAAAGTTCTGTGTTCAAGATCTCCAGGGAAACCAGTCCCCTGGGTGCTGATTCTGAAGACACTGCTCATTACTGCTATCTGTGATAGCGTCTCAATCCATTCTCAAGAGCCTGCAAACCCTTTTGTGCCAGTTAAAGAAAATTCAGTGGTTAGGTGGATGGCGATGTGCTTCTCTCACAAGTTTTCTGCAATTGGTACCCCTGAGGTTGTTTCCATTTGTAAGCTATAGTTAATCCTGCAACCAATGCTCCCAGTTCCCCCAGCTCTCCTGCCAAGTGCAGTTACTAGAGCAGATCAAAAACTTTCAGACTGCAAAGTTTTTCAGTGAAAAGAGGGGGACACATTTTTCACACACAAAAAATTTAAGTTTCCCAATTTTTAAACTAGCTCTAAACATTACTGTTCTTTTGCAGCATTTGGAGGACAGAAAGGTATCTATCTATGACTCTGTTAGGTGTGCTGAAGAATGCCAGAGTGAGCAATCCCCTCTCACTCACTCCTGAAGACCATGCAAACCTGCCATCCCCGTGGTATAATAGTAGATGGCAGAAGGGGACCCTTGCTAACATTTGGAGGAGTTCAGAGAGCTGCTGCTTTGCTTTGGGCTCACAAAATTAGTGCTGATTGTTCTTAGTGCACTGTTTTCTATTTCATTTGGAAAACATGGTTGCGTTTAGCAATTCCCCCACTATATTGACAATACCTGTTGCAGGTATGAGAGGAAAGGTACAGGGCATGCTGTATCTATACGAGGTGTTGTGTCAGCTACGGGTTTTGAGATAGGTTGTAAGAGTGGGGAAATATAATAAGAGCACACAGCTGTCCAAATAAGCCCATTCTTGGTAAACCGTGTCCTATCTTTACAAAAATGCGTATGTTGTGGCAAGCCGAGAGTAATAATTTACATACTGACAGATTATGTGATCATTATTTGTGTACTCTTCTGTTCTTCGCAAAAGAGATGCATTGGTCATTTTGAATTGGCATCCCATTGACTTACACAGAATCTTTATAAAGAAAAAATTGGAGGCTGCTCACCACAGCCATGCCACTTTGTGCGAATATCTTCTCAAATATCAAGCTAAGCTGGGCAGAGCCATATCAGTGCTTGGATGAGAAACTTCCTAGGAACTACAAGGAGCCATTTATTCTATAGGCATTGCAGCACTCTTTCCTCTGAGCCAGTCCTGATCCAATGCTCCAGGAGGCTGTGCTTCTGTTTGTATATTTCAAGATGATAAAATTTAGAAAGGAAAATGTTATGCTGACTACCAGAAGTTTCCCGACTGACTGCTCCATTAGAGTATGGGACTCCCATTCCTCGGAATATTTAGAACTGTAGTGGACAAACAACTAGATAAATGTAGTGCAGGGAACAACCTTGAACTCACCAGAGTATGGGCTAGTTGACCTAGTAGTCTCTTCTATTCTGTGAATACACACTGTAACGTCAAGTGGGTGAAAGAACAAAATTAGGGCTGTCAATTAATCGCAGTTAACTCACATGATTAACTCAAAAAAATAATTGTGATTAAATCACAGTTTTAATCGCATTGTTAAACAATAATGGAATACCAATTGAAATTTATTAAATATTTTTGGATATTTTTCTACATTTTCAAACATATTGATTTCAATTACAACACAGAATACAAAGTGTACAGTGCTCACTTTATATTATTTTATTACAAATATATGCACTGTAAAAATGATAAACAAATGAAATAGTATTTTTAAATTCATCTCAGACAAGTACTGTCGTGCAATCTCTTTATCGTCAAAATCTTACTTACAAATGTAGATTTTTTTTTGTTACATAACTGGACTCCAAAACAAACAATGTAAAACTTTAGAGTCTTCAAGTCCATTCAGTCCTATTTCTTGTTCAGCCAATCACTAAGACAAACTAGTTTGTTTAATTTACAGGAGATAATGCTGTCTGCTCCTTATTTACAGTGTCACCAGAAGGTGAGAACAGGCGTTCGCGTGGCACTTTTGTAGCCGCCATTGCAAGATATTTACATATCAGATACGCTAAACATTCATATGCCCCTTCATACTTCGGCCACCATTCCAGAGGATATGCTTCCATGTTGATGAGGCTCGTTTAAAAAAATTATATGTTAATGAAATTTGTGACCGAACTCCTTGGGGGAGAATTGTATGTCTCCTGCTCTGTGTTTTTACCCACATTCTGCCATATATTTCATGTTATAGCAGTCTCGGGTGGTGACCCAGCACATGTTGTTCATTTTAAGAACACTTTTACTGCAGATTGCAAAATGCAGGGAAGATACCAATGTGAGATTTCTAAAGATACCTGCAGCACTTGACCCAAGGTTTAAGAATCTGATGTGCCATCCAAAATCTGAGAGGGACGAGGTGTGCAGCATGCTTTCAGAAGTCTTAAAAGAGCAAAAGTCGGATGTGGAAACTACAGAACCCAAACCACCAAAAAAGAAAAAACAACCTTCTGCTGGTGGCATCTGACTCAGATGATAATGAAAATTAACATGCGCGGTCTGCACTGCTTTGGATTGTTATTGAGCAGAACCTGTCATCAGCATGGATGCATGTCCTTTGGAATTGTGGTTGAAGCATCCAGGGACATATGAAGCTTTAGCACATCTGGTATGTAAATATCTTGCAACACCAACTACAACAGTGCCATGTGAACACCTGTTCTCTCTTTCAGGTGACATTGTAAACAAGAAGCAGGCAGCATTATCTCCCGTAAATGTAAACAAACTTGTTTGTCTTAGCTATCGGCTGAAAAAGAAGTAGGACTGAGTAGACTTGTAGGCTTTAAAGTTTTACATTGTTTTATTTTTGAGTGCAGTTATTTTTTTTACATAATCCTACAATTGTAAATTCAGCTTTCATGATAAACAGATTGCAACATTGTTCTTGTATTAGGTGAATTGAAATACTATTTCTTTTGTTTCTTTTTTACAGTGCAAATATTTGTAATCAAAAATAAATATAAAGTGAGCACTGTACAATTTGTATTCTGTGTTGTAATTCAAGTCAATATATTTGAAAATGTAGAAAACATCCAAAAATATATAAATAAATGGTATTCTGTTATTGTTTAACAGCGTGATTAATCATGATTAATTTTTTTAATCGCTTGACAGCCCTAAACAATGAAACTGTTTGTGATCATACTTGACAAAATGTTTCATCTTTTGAATTGTTGACTAGCTATTGGTTAAGAAGATTCCAGTAAATAGCTACATGACCTGGCAGATAACTGTCTTTGTCTGGTTTGCTATATCTCTGTGTTGGCCAATACACTTAAAAACAATATGTGCTACTGTATTTCTGGCCTGTTAATTTGCCTTATTCTTGATATGCTCCTATATTCATTTTTGTCCTTCACCTTGAGCAGCGATGAGACATATTAATATTTGATTACTTAATGGACATTTAGCATTTACAGTTTTTAGTGCAACATATTATTTTCATAGACCATTCTGCCAGCTAATTTTAAGATATCATTAACCTTAGTGCTATATTTTTGTGAATTTGTTCCACAGAGAGTGGAGTCTCCATCTCTGGGTATTAGGGAGGATTATTCTGTTACTTTTTCACTTTGGTAAATGGAGCTCATATAATGCAATCTTTCCATATTGGTGTGTATAGAGAACTAGATATTTTACCTCTGAGATATGGTTGAATTTAAAATTTGTTCATTCCAAAGAAATTACACAGAACTGCATCCACCAGAAAGGTGCCACCTTAAAAAGAAAAAATTTGACTAGGACAGCTGTAGCATAACAACCCAGCCTGTAACTACTCTATGCCGTGCCCTAATAATGAGAGATATATGCCCAATTTGTAATAAATAATAAAATAAAAATTACCACCACATTTCTGTGACATAATTTAAACAAAATTGATATTCATCAGCATTAATTACTAAACATTCAGCTTTCCTGGGAGCCTGGAGAATACCACTCCCCCCTTATGTTCACTTTCCATTGTGACATTTTTACAGTCTCATAGGGTGTTCACGGATCTATTTTTTAAAACATGATTTCTTGTACAAACTCCTGTGCCAATGAGAAACTAGTAGTGTACCCTGACCTGGCACAGCACCCTGAGCTTAATAGCTTTTGGTGATAAGATGCAGCAGGCTTCAGCATATGGAGAAACAACTGTTTTATAAAAGGGAAAGGAAGGATAATTTTGTGATTAATGCCCAGGACTGGGAATCAGTAATGTTGAGTCTTATTCCCTGCTTCACCGTTGACATACCCTGTGATTTGACCAAGTGACAACCTCTCTTCCTGTCATTTCCTTATCTGTAAAATTAATAAAATCTTGGTCCCATTAAAGTCAATGGCAAAACTCCCATTGAGTTTAGCAGAACCAGGATTTCACCCAGCGATAATGCTTACCAGTAATTTTTAATTAAAAATGGCTATGTACAGGAGGTGTTAAGTATTACTAATTTTATTATGATCTTGTTATCTAAAGATTTGGAATGTTCCCCGTGAGTAATTATCCTCACAAATTCATTCTGACCTGCAGCACAGGATTATGAGCAACAGGAAGCCCACTTTTTTCTCCCCTGCCGTTACTATATACTAAAAGGTCTACCATTGAGGGTAATTACATTACAAATTTACAGTCAGACAAATTGAGTCTTGTGACGTTCTGTTCAAGACATCCCGAACTGCAAGCCACTGTGTTACCTCTCTTCCTCAGCAAAAGTGAGCTTTTCTGGAGATTAGACTGTGTCCTTAGCTCTCTGCCACCCCAGTCTGTCGACCTCACCAACAGAGTCCACAGGACTCTAAGTCTAAATCTTGCCTTGCAGGTAACAATCAGTGAACCCAAGTTCCCCAATGACATCTCTCTGCAGCATCCAGTCCCTATCACTTTGACACTCATAGAAATTATTAAGTTCACTGCTTCCAAAGAGACAGAGCATACATCCACCTGTTAGGTCAGCTGAAAACTCACACTTTTAATTTGTAATAAAACAAGAATATGTTTATTGATAAAGAACCACAATTTATGTGATACTAAGCAAGAGAAAAAGACAGATACAGTTACAAACAAAACACTTTCTAGTGATTAAACTTAATTTTAGCAAGTGACAGTCTTTGCCTAAGTAGGGTTTTTTTTTTGTTTTTTGTTTTTTTGGTCTTACATCAAGTTATCAGCATCTCTAGCCCTCCAGGACAGGGGATCCAACTTTCACAGGCTGAGAGAGTACCCGATGTCCCCTCAGTAATGGATAACTCAAATGTGTTTTTGCTCCCCTCATATTACCCAATGTTCATTGTCTCTGCCTCAAGAGCCAGGCAGGCTCCCTGGGGTACATACTCTGTTCCCCACTGTGCTCAGTATGTTGTCTCCTCTGCTGCTTATTAGCTTGATGGCTTTTTACCTTATATGTAAATGTACTTTCATTGTCCTCTGCCTATATTCAAGCCAGACAGACAACCAGAATAACAACAATTATTTTCAGCATAGTGCTAAGTGCTATACAAACACAAATTAAGGCACAAACAGCTTACTTGCTTCAACAACAACCACAACAAAAAAGCAACTAATCCACTCCCTTTGAAGTCAGTGAAAACTGTGGGAGCTTAACTTCTCAAAATCCAACCAGTTTTTAACTGCTTACATACTGATCTGGGTGGCTGACTTTTGGAACGCCAGTTTGAAGATGTTGGCTATTACCAAATTTTTCAGAATTATGTCTACTGTGAAGCTTGTAAGACTAGAAGAACTGATTTTGTGATTCTGCCCTTTAAATGTGGTATGCTCCAAACCTGTTCCTGATCCATCTTTAACATTCAGAGTTTAGCATGTTTTGTTTGACTTTTACATCACTGTGACAAATCCTAGGCAGTTGATTTGCATTAGGTGTGGGTAGAGCACAGAGCTAATTTGCAGTGCTCCAATTCAGGAGCAACAATGAAGAGAGACAGGTAGTATCCAACATCCTTGTTAAAAATATTTGAAAATAAAGGAAATAAACAAATATAGTCTCACTAGCAGACAGCACGCATTCATCCCATATTTATAAAGAATAAAGGAAATGGCATTTCATAATCTCTAACAGCACATTATGAAACACTGAATGCAATCTACCTTATTAGTCATAGTGAGACATAGGCACAGTCTGACCTTCCACCTGGACAATCAGTAATAGTGTGATGTCTCCAAACTGTCACAATGCATCAGAATGTTAGTTAGAACAAACAGGGGAGCCTTTACACTTCTTAGCTTTTAGTATATTGCATTTTTGTACTCATAAGAAATAAAGGTTTCAAGCCATAAAAGTTAAATCCAGATTTTGAACAATCTTTATTTCTAGGATGTTTGGAAGTTGGTTTTTGCTTTAACATATTTATAAAGTTGTGGGCCAATTCCAAATTGGGTTTTGAGCTCAGTTTTAGACTTCTAATATTATTCCCTGCCTAAAGCTTAGGGATACTAAGATGCTGAGCTTTGGTTTGGGCCAACAGTAACCAGAGCTGGGTGAATGAATATTATAAATATATAGAACAAATTGAATAATTCTTTTCACTATACACCAATTCTAGTGATGAATGGGTCAAAGTGAATTCCACTTTCAAATTGAAACTAATTTTTGGAATAACGTCTGGACTAGTCACTCAACTCTTATAACAACAATATAACACATTTACAAAAAAAAAAGTACTATACACTTCAAAGAGAGTCCCATGGCAACTTAGCATATTAAAAGCAACTACAAGGACATTTTCTGAATTATGATTTTAAAACAAAAATGCTAGATTTCCTAAATAAATACAATTTGGAAGCTGATTCCATAATCATGCTGCACAGATACAATGGACTCCATCACCAATTTCTAGATTATATTTCAGTCAAACCAACAAATCTGCAGACATAAAAGAACAAGTAGTAAAAGGGAGAGACCAAATCAGAGACCCACTCTAGGTCAGTATTATTAACTTAATACTATAGGCCCAGATTCAGGAAAGCACTTAAGCACGTGCTTAGCTTTAAGCGTGCTTTGATTCTATAAGCACATGCTTTCTGAATAGGTATACTTCCCTGAACCAGTGCCATAGTAAACAAACAGGAAAGAATAGGTTTAGATCAATTTTCATTTGCAATCAGTGAAGAGATTTCAAGGTCAGAATAACATGATCTACTATCTTATTACTAGTAAGAACTTGGGCCCCCTTCTAGAAAGCAACCCTATATTCAAGACAGCACTTAATCATGTGCTTCATTTTAAATTAAGCACACATTTAAATGCTGTCTTGACTAGGGATAGATTTAGGATTTAAGATTATCCCCCCGCCCCCCGAACACACACATACCTTGGATCTAAACTTTCTTTTTAAATATATTTATTAAAAGCTTTCTTTGTTTGCTTCAGCCTTCTCATCTCCCTTCAGTAGGAAAATAAATAACTTTGAGATACTTGGAGGAAAGACACCAGGTAGAGTAAGAAAAAATGTGCCTTACAAAAAGCATTTGAGGAATGGATAGCTTGAGAGATTTTTCTCAGGTCCATCCTTCAGATCAGTTAAAGAATTGGGAAGAGAACCCAGATTTCCTCATGCCTGATTCCCATTAGCAGGACAAGAAGTAGGGAGCGAATCTATGGTAATGCTGCATGTAATAGATTCCTTTACCCTCTTTGTGTTTCACTAATGGGGGTCAGGCAGATTCAACTGTAATATAAAGATTCTTCTATTGTGAATGAGTTTCTGGCAATTTCATTAAGATTCCCCCTTAGTAGCTCCTAAGCTAAGGAAAATTAGGAGACAGGAGGATACACCAAAGGATATATTACTTGGGTTTGCCTTGGAATTAAATCTATGTCATTGGAAACCACAGCTGATAGGTTACAAAGTAAGCGTGCTATGTGAGGGTTGTTGCTACACTTCCAAATTTCTGTAAATTATTTGTACAGCCTCCGGAGTCAAGTACCTCTTAAATAATTTTATTTTATAGTCACACCGATGAGTATACCTGCATCCCTTCTCCAGGATCAGCTCTCCAGTTATTTCTTTACCCCATGATGATTCTCTTTTCAGGATCTCATAATATCATGATATACAATATATCATGGCCACAATATAATGGATGAGCTAAGATTAGCGAGTGAGTCCTTTAACAGTATTTAAACACAGGACAAAGCATAGTATGTAATCTCTGAAAGGGATTTCATTAGGACCTGTCATATGCTTAACATTAAGTATGTATTTAAGTGGTTTGGCAGATTGGTGCCTGAACGAATAATATTCCTTTAGTATTTTTTTAATTATTACAGTGTGTGGGAATGTGCACAACAATAAAGCTGAAGTAAATAATTTTACTCCTTTCCAATTTTAACAGAATTATTCCAGTTTATACTCAGACTTCTAATTTATGTTTTTTTCCCTTCTTTACATTGCAAGTCTTGGCTAACAGCACAGAAAACAGTGCCGTGTTGTTGCAGAGTTGTGATATGGCTGGCTGGCTCCCATAGCATTATCTTGTTAATTCAAGATCATGTGCTTGTTCAGTCACTGTTAGTGTACTCAAGTGACCTAAAACTGTTTTAAATCCTTCATTCTTGCATAACTTTACATTAAACATTGACAGCGCTACACTGTCTTTCAGCATTCTACATCCTATTAACAGCATTTATGGAAATCACTTTGCCTTATGGATTTGTATTGTGGTGCATCTCTACAAAGCTAATTCTTGTACTGACAGAGCCTCACAGCTTCACGGCAAGCCAGGTTATTCCATTCAATTTCCATTAACCCTGCCTCTGGGAAGCCACTAGGGAAATCACACTGGATGGCATGAGATTAGCATTTCCAGATTTAAAATACTATATGTTTGGAGTGAATAATTTGACTCCTGCTGCAGTTTTGAACCTTAAAATTCTACTCTTAAACTTTATTCTAGTGTTCACTTTACTGGCACCCCAAACAGTGCTGCTTCTCTTTCAGTCTGTCTTTCATACAATCTGCTGTCAGCTCCCAGTTTGTCTTCCCCCTTCAATACCAAACCACAGGAACCCACATCTGCTTCAAGGATTGTCTTGTCAAGTTTCTTTGACTTTCAGCTGTCTTAATTGTTAAAATAATTATATGCTGTTGAGAGATGGTGACAAAGGGTGGTCCTTATCCTATGAATATGAATGCATGAGTGACTCATGAGCAGAGCAATGACCAGAAGGAAAGACTAGCACCACCGCTCTTTTTTCTAATTAAGAAGGTAAAATATTATGCAAATTCAAGGCAGCCAGTAAGAGAGCATCAGACGAGGGGTGAGTAGGGAAGAAGTGGTTCTGGTTGCAATGATTTTCAGATTCAGAGATAGAATAAGGAATTTAATATTTTAACATTTCAAAGTGGAAAGGAATATGCTTTAGCAATAAAAGTTTGCTAATTCAGTGACTGATGCCTGTTAATGATGACATGCATTAAAAGGGAAAGATTAAGATTCTTGATTTTATGGTCTAATCTCCTAGAGGCAAACAATGTGATATACTTTATGTCACAGGGATAGAGATCAGAATACCATTTTCCATGCTTAGTGAATTGGTTTCAAATACTGATGGCTTCTTGCTGTTTCACCTAAATAGTTACACATTTCATGTGTTTTGTTTCCCTTGGATACTGTGGAACAAAGACAGATGTTTAAATCAGAAGGCTTTATCAAACCTCAAACTTTACATTTCATTATATTCTCAAACATCAAGCCATCTCAACAAATGACAGACTCCTGATGTGTGTGAGCTGGCCAATTTCTCCAGCTACCATATAGTACAGTAGTCTAGAGACTAAGTTTAAAATAGAAACACATTCTCCCTGAGCCCCTGAGCCCCTATTTGTTTACAACAGGCAAGTAATTGTACTGTGGATTGCCTTGGTAGAGTTCAGAGATGAACTGTCATGTACTTGCTTAAATTAAGACACAAATCTATCTATGCTGCCCAGCTAGTATTCGACACTTTACCCATCATCAATTTGCGAAATAAATTCTGTAGCAACAGCACCTCCCTAGAAATGCTAGAGGGAAAACATAGGGGAAATTGAATTTCCTATGGAATTTCAGGCTCCAGTTGGCAAGCTTTACAGTGTGTTAATTTAAAACACACTGCCCCACTGAGTTTAGCTTTCCCGTGGCATCTGAACCATCTTCCACTTGATAAAAGAATTCTTAACTTGAAAATGCCTCATTTTTATTTTTCTTCACACACCTGCTTGATTTTATTGTAACCATCCAACAGGATTAAGGACATGCCGAGTGGGTTTTCCTTTTTCTGGCTGCTAACAGCCTAGTGATCATGGGGCATACTAGCCCACTTACTTTGTTTAGGAATATCAGGTTTACAAGATAAATACAACAGAATCTTTGGCTCGGAAGCTTTTGAAGCACAGATCTGAACACTAGTCTCCGTGGACTTTGTGGAAGCTTGTGTAGCTGTTGCCTTTGTTTTCCTATTATGTAACTGCTCTCAGCTAGAGCCTACTTAGTCTACAGGGTGTGGCAAACCCAGGACAAACAGCTACAAAGTGGGGGTAGTAATTAGTCCCAGGGGGTTAAAAGGCCTCTCCCAATTCACTGAGGAGAGATAACCACAGGGAAATAAGGTGCAGCTGGAAAAGGGGTTACCAGGGAAC
>NW_020664530.1:15975052-15987773 GCF_002925995.2 Terrapene triunguis
CCCTCTCTATAAAAATTATGTGCAACTGGGTTGATTTCTGAAAGGGTTTGGTCCTTGTCAAATAGCAGAGTAGTTTAAAGCTCTTAACATCTATTGTTGGGTAATTTAGCTGCTAAATTCGATGCCAATGGACTGGACTCATATCAAAGGGATTAAAAATACAGTACCAATAAAACTCTCTAAAAACACTTCTAAAATGTTTTGTCTATAAAAACGTACAGAGCACATGGTAGTGTGGTGTGTCATAAAGGCTTCATCCACACTCACTTGGGATGACCTGCTAACCACCCCTTTGGGGTGATGCAGGCATTCTATACCAATAACAAACTGACCCTCTATACCACACGATCATTTAATCCAGATAGACGTATTACATATACACCCAATCAGAGAAACACTCTGGTAATATGCTTATTTTAAATATATTTTAGTGGAAATTTGGAGTTCCTCAGCTTGTATAATTTGTCATAGCTCCACTGCCTTCAACAGAGCTATGACAATTCACACCAGCGGAGGATCTTCCCTTTTATGTTTGTTTTCCGTACAGGAATACATTCTATGCACTATTTACCCTGACTAACATGTTTAGACAATTCAGATCCTAAGAACTCTCTTTTTAAAAAAAAGGATGCTGGATGCATTTGACGTTTTAAATGAAGTTATTTTTATTTGGATTGCAGTAGCACTTACGGGCCCCAATTAGGGATTGTGATAGACAGTGTTAAAATACATAACAAAAAGACAGTTCCTGCCCTTACAGAGTTTACAATCGAATTATAAAGTGAGACACAACCAGTGAGTGCAACACACAAGGGAAACAAAAAGATAAAAATACCTTTATTCCAGACAGGGACATGCTCTCTCTGTGCCTGATCATGCAAAACTTTACCTACTTGTAGCCCTGGTGACATACTCACAAAAGTAAGAGCTTGGAGAGTCAGGCCTTTTTAGGTTAAAATCACTTTCAAGAGTTCCCCTGTTGATATTAATTGCACGTTAAACTAGGCCCCGGCACAACTGCAATGCACTTTATCAATAACACTAATTAAAATATCAGTATGAACTGGAATATCCACCAATGAGGCATTATATTCTTCCCGTCCTCTTCTAACTTTATCTAGAAAAGACTGCTGTCCCCTATGAGACTCTTAGTCTTTATTTAGGCACTTTTATTGCCTGATTAATTGGTAATTGGGTCAAAGTGGTGCTGTTTATGACTCAGATACCTAGAAAATCATGATCTAGTACTAAAACTTAATGGTAAAAATTTTAATTGCATTGGGCCTATTTTAATTTCCAGAAGCTACATCTTAATAAACAAGGGGGAGGCTGTCAACAGTATGTCAGACTTCTTAGGGGAGATTCAGGTTTCATGTTTGCCTTTTAAAATTATAGTATTAGCGTGATGCAATTTTTCTTCAAGTACTTTGGTCCTTGCTGCATCTACTATACCCAGGATAAAAATGCCCAGTCTTACAAAACTAGTGCAGAGCTTCTTGCATAATCCACAGTGAAAGAGGATTTCTCACTGCATTGCAGCAGCAGCATGCATCAAAGGAAGACCGATAGAAATGTAGAGGCAGACAATGTGAACCCCAGTAGTTCAGTTAGGGTGAAATTCATCCATGTCATTGCAAAGCCTATATATTAATTAAGTGCCACTGAACCCCTATTTTGATGGCTGAAGTGACGCATAAGCTTTGTATTGGCCATTTGTGTAGGAGATATTTTCACCCTTAGAACACGCCCTTGATTGTGAAGGACTGTTCCCAAAGAATACTCTCAAGTGCTTTGACCAGTCCAGTTATTTGTTTTAAAATGACACAAGCAACTTCCACTAACAACTGTCTTCTGAGAAATCTTCCATAGTTTAATGCATCTCACTCTTAGGAAAATTTCCCCTGATACTCTATATTCTCCTCTGCTTGGTTTCATCTCATCAATCCTATCTAAAACCTATGTACCACCCAAAACCACTTATTAACCAGAATTCAAATGGTGGACACTTTACACCCTTCAGGACAGTTTACACCCTTCAGGCAGTTATCAAATAGCTCTTAATTTCTGTTTGGCCAAGCTATTGAATGTATTTAAGAGTGTGGGTTTTTTAGTCTTTCATCCTACATCAATTCCTTCAACCCTTTCATCATTTTTATTCTTTTCTCTAAATGCCCCCAATGTACTGATATTTTACATAGCACTTTATACAATATTCTCCATTGCATACTCAACAGTGTTGCATAAATAAAAATCCTTGCACCCACTTGGATAGGGAAATACTGGTGAGGATTCAGCAGTCCAAAGTTGCATTGGCTTTATTTGCTGCCGGATCACATTACAAGTGTCTATGCAATCTGCTGTTCACTATCACTCCTACTTTAGGTCTATTTTGGCATTCCTGCTCCGCATGAACCCCTCCCTCACTGAATCTGGGTTTTGGTCTGGATATGTCATCTTGCATTTTTCCCAGTTCAAAACTCATTATTATTTCCTGCCCATACTTCTAATTGTTCTGGACCCTTTGGTATTTCACTGATGTTTTCAACAATTTCCCTTTTAGTATCAGCTGCAGATTTCAAAAATGTCCTGTTAATGAATATACACCATGCGTGCTACCAGCTCAGTACACTCATCTTTACCCGTAGTTTAAGAATCCTTCAATCAGTTTTCAGCCCAAAAAATTACACATTTCATACAAAGATTATGTTTTCTTGAGGTTCATAAAAATTCCCCTTTCTCATACAAACTGAATATCCCTGTTAAGCACACACAAGTTATATTATTCTAGAAGAGGAGTAACAAAGTTGGAAAATGATACATCCCCAGCCTTCAGCGGCTCTTCTAGCTGTACTAATATGGTGGACCAACTCAAATCAATTTTGTGCCAAGGGCAAACTATTTTTCACTATTTCTGCATTACCTGTTAACCACAGAACAATGACAGACTGCAAGTATTGCCCACTGAAAGGAATTAAAAGGCTGTAAACCAAAGGATCAATTCTACTCTTGATGGTTTTGTAACTTCCATTAATGTTAATTGAAGTTAGGAGCACTCACCGAGGGGAGAAGAGCCCCCTGCACATTCAAGAAAAAAGTTGAATCGAAATCCAATACTGCTATGCAGTGCACACAGACTTCCTGTATAGATTTGATGTTTTCTCTAAAAACATTCATAAACTTGCCATTCAAAGTTGTGTATGCTGTAGGCTCACTGGGAGGATAAGTTTGGAATAACACTTCATTGGTTACACTTTTCCTGTACTTTCCTTAGCATTTCAAAGCACAACAGAATTAATATCAACCATGTTTGCATTTTATCCTTACTCCCCCCAGACAGGAAATCTGACTTAGAACACGGGGGAAAGTTGTACTAAGTACTGTTCTAGGGGTGATAAATGTACTACTACTGCTTTAACTGTTAGCTCTTTGGGACCATCTTTTGGTAGGTGTTTGCACAGTGCCTAACACAATGGGGCTCCTAGGTGCAATCACAATACAAAAATAATAATAATGGAGCTAGGGGAGAACAAACCTTCTAGGTGTGGGTTCACATAGGTTCCATGAACCACTCTACCTGCATAACCTGTCCCAAGTAAGCAGTCTTATTGGCTTCATGATGGGACTACTCAGGTGAGTACATTTCTCTACATCTTCACAGAAATCTTTTTGTACTTGATTATCACTATTAGAATGGATTAGTATTTTCAACTAGAGAAGAAGTACACAATATTACCAACTGAAGCTTTCTTGATACTTGCATGCATTTCTTGTAACCAGTAATCCCTAGTTGCAGGACAACCAAAGTATACAAGAGATGTCTTCTGAACTGCCACAATCACAATTATCAGTGACACTAAGAGCAGGTCTACACTGCTGCTTAAGTCAAACTAATTTACATCACTCAGGGGTGTAAAAAAGTACACACACACACCCCGAGCGACACAAGTTTTGCATTGTCCACACCGACACTATGTCTGCGGCAGATGTTCTCCTGATGACATAGTTTCTGCTTCTTGCTGAAGTGGAGTAATTATGTCAATGGGAGAGCGCTCTCCCATCGGCATAGTGCGTCTTCACCAGACACGCTACAGCAGTGCAAGCCATTGGTGCAGCTGAGCCGATGCAGCACTGCAGTGTAGACTTGCCCTTAGAATTAAATTATTATTAAATTAGGTGGAGGATTTTAAATAAATAATCCCTGTTAAGTAATTTTAAATTTTACATCCTTTACAATTTTGTCTGTTACTCCACTGTTTGATTCAACTTTTTCAAGTGAGCGCCAATATTTTATCACAGTCTTTAACAAACAGTTCAGCATTAGAGCAAAATTTTCAAAACTGGATACCAAATCCATATTCAGACATCTAAGTAAGAACTAATTTTTCAGAGAGGCTGAGCACCAGTAGCTCCCACTGAAGTCCATGGAAACTACAGGTCTGCAGTGCCATTGAAAAATCAGGTAACATAGATTTAATGCATAATTTTAGGTAGCATATTTGAAAAATTTGACTTTGGTTTTTTTCTCCCCATTTATTCAGGCTTTTTTTTTTTTAAGTTTTGGAAAGAAGTAGTGCTTTACAATATTAGTTATACCGAACAAGTTTTAGAAGAGAGATGCAACAAGCCAGAAGAATCCTTCACATGTGTATTAAATAGGTGATATCATTAGCGCTGCTTGCCAGTGTTATACCTGGACTCAACAGATGGTGCTGTTATACATAGTCTGAGCTCTTATTGAGTGTGTGAGCACAGTTCAGCCTTTGAAGAAATGCTGCATTCATTTTGTGACGTAGTATCTTTGGGGGGAGCCATTGCAATCAGGAGCATTTTGCCCTCTGCCTTAAAGTCTCTACTTAACAGAGTTGCTTCCTAGGAACTGGTGTTTTGACTGAGATTCGAGATAGAAGGGATTGCCTTCATGGTATTTATAATCATCTCTGTTCCAGGACTTGTGTGCATAGTGTGACCAATATAAGTTCAGCTAAGAAAATACCCTGAGTCCGTGTCACCAATTACTCCCCCAATGGGAAACCGATGTACAGGCCCTGACATAGGGTTGCTAGGTGTCCAGTTTTCAACTGGAATGCCCGGTCAAAAAGGGATCCTGGGAGCTCCAATCAGCACCACCAATCAGGCCATTAAAAGGCTGGTCGGTGGCGCAGCGGGGGTCCGGGGCTAAAGCAGGCTCCCGCAAGTGGCCACTTGGTCCTTACGGCCCCTAGGCACATGGTTGGCCAGGGAGGCTCCACGCGCTGCCCCCACCCCTAGTGCCGGCTCTGCAGCTCCCATTGGCCGGGAACCGCAACCAATGGGAGCTGTGGGGGTGGCATCTGTGGGTGTGGGGGCAGCACGCGGAGCCTCCCTTGTTGCCCAACCCATGTGTCTAGGGGCTGCGAGGACATGGCAGCAGCTTCCTGTGAGCCGCAGTAAGCACCGCTGGGACCCAGCACCCGCTCCTGCACCCCAATACCCTGCCCCATCCTGGAGTCCCCTGCTGCACCCAAACTCCCCCCTGGAGCACGCACCCGCTACCACCCCACACATACCCCAACTTCCTTCCCCAGCCTGGAGTCCCCTCCCACTCCAAACCCCTCATCCATGGCCCCACCACAGAGCCTGCACCCTCAGCTAAAATCCACCCCCACACACACACCCCAACCCCCTGCCTCAGCCTGGAGCCCTCTCCCATACCCAGAACCCCTCATCCCTGGCCCCACCCCAGAGCCTGCACCCCCAGCCGGAGCCCTCACCTCCCCCCCCCCCGCATCCCTACCCCATCCCCCAGCACAGTGAAAGTGAGTGAGGGTGGGGGAGAACTAGTAATGGAGGGAGGGGGGATGGAGTGAGTGAGTATGGGGCCTCGGGGAGGGGGGGCAGGGGTGGAGAAGGAGTGTTCGGTTTTGTGCGATTGGAAAGTTGGCAACCCTACCCTGACATCTGCTGCTTCTCAGAGAGGATCATCACCAGATATGACAAGAGACAGCATCATATCTGTAAGT
Organism: Terrapene triunguis; assembly: GCF_002925995.2. Lineage (NCBI taxonomy): Eukaryota > Metazoa > Chordata > Testudines > Emydidae > Terrapene > Terrapene triunguis. Next base: position 15,981,052 of record NW_020664530.1, read on the forward strand.
ATTTGTTAACTGGACTAAAATCTAAGAAATCTGACTGCTATATTCCAGAATATTAACAACAATGGCTGTGCAGGAGGATGAATTGTCCCCATAGGACATAGGCATGAAAGGTCCCCTCCATGTACAAAGCTGCCACTGCCCTTGCATTAGGGGGTCAGAGCCACCTCAAAGCACTGTTTCTCCTCTCCCACCCCCAAGAAGCGCTCCAGACATCACTGAAAATACTTTGGTGATCCGGATACTTACTCATGAGAGAGGGCAGGCTGAGTAGAATCAAGGGGAAAAAATGCATCTTCCCTGGACACCAGCGATATACCCACCCCAAAGTTAACACAACCTAAGTCTGTGTTAATGTTTGTACAGTATATATTTCATGCTGGCCAGCCTTCCCCCTCCAGCCTGGCAGGCAGAGAGGATGCCTGGGGACCTTGTATACACACACAAGGCCTCCAAAGACATGAATGGGCACCAGTAGCAAATTTTCCTGCAACCTCCAGATTCAAGGTACAAATTGCTGCTCATGCTCAAGGGGGTAGGTGGAATAAACTTCCTGTCAAAGGTGAACTGGGTTACGACTCAGGCAGTGCCCTGAGACTGAGTCAGGTGACCAAGACTCATGAAATGGCAGCCCCAAAAAGGTTTCACCTATAAAAGCGTCTGCTTGTTCAAACAATGAGAAAAGACCTGCAGGGAACAGGAAGTGCCGAGGAGGTCTCTGGCTGGAATACAGGGCAAAGACTGCATAGCGTTGTGTCAGAAACAGGGGAAGAAATCTTCAAACCTAGCACTGGTGCCCCAGGAACATCAAGAATTAAGGCTGGCAAGCTACACAAATGGACTGATTGCTCCCTATAGACGGAACTGCTTACACCTTAGCATACAGCCAAGCAAATTATGTAGTTTGCATTCTGTTTCAATAAACTAGACCCCAAGAAGGGGAGTCATATTACAAACACATGTGGGGGGTGTTTCTTGGAGAGTCAGAGGGCAAACCGAGGCATGCACATCCAGATGCTAGGATGAGATACACGGACCCCATGCCACCCAAGAAGCGAATGATCTGATGGAAACTGCACAAGAGGAACGCTGGAGAATGTCACATCCAATGCCACCTCCTGTATTTCTTTTCACAGAAGGAGGCACTCTCCACACTTAATAGTCTAAATATAAATCTCTTAATTTTGTATTAAGATCTGCTTGGTTCCCACATAAGACAACATACCCTCAATGCAGAATTGTGTTTTTCTAAAAGAATAGTTCTTCAGAAACTCGGCTAAAATATTCTTACCTAATCCATGTGATGATGTAGCCCAAACTTCTCTGGAAAACTCCAGCACAGAACTTTTTCCCAGAAGAATGAATATGAAAATCCCCATGTATTATACATTCCTGACCACCGAAAGGTAAAGTGCTCCCTCAGGGGTGAGAAGGAGATTGAAATGCTCTTATTGAACTCAATGGGAAACTCTTATTGCAATCTCTCATTCATGCCCCTAGGGATATTGTGCTTTTCAGTGGTCAGTGCTGTGACCAGTACATATCAAATAGAGGGGGTGTGGAGGTTACACACTGAACCTTGTACCCTAGTAATCATTTTAATGAATTATTCATTTCTCTCTTGGCAGAGTTTCCCAAGTCTACATGAATTATTTATGTAAATTTTACAAAAATAATTATTTCATGAAAATGTGTTCTCTTCCTTAATCGGAACAACGGTATCTTATTGTTGATCTGAAGCGTTTCCCCTAACACAGCATGAGCCAACATCAGTGGCATGCAAAATGTATTAAGTGAGAGATTTCCCTCTGTGCCAGCCATGAAATATGTTTATATAAAGAAGTAACTGCCCCACTGTTAGAGAAGATCCCTACTGTTGACATTTGCTACATCAGATTTTATTTTGCAGTTTGGGGGAGGGAGGCTAGATCAACCCAAAAGAAATGTTTGCCATGCAACATTAGTCATTTTAGAATCTTTACAAAATGGTCCACCATCAAGTGATTCTAATCAGTATTACACAGAGTGCCCAACGTTCCCAGATACTATAGTTGGCCATACTCGGAGAAAGGACAGTAAAAGAGCAGCTCAGTGAGAAAAGAAATTGAATTAAAATAAATAAAATGTGAAAGAAATATTGAAAACATATAATATCAATCATGAGAGAGAGACCATTTAATTTCTTCCCCTTGTCAGGTATCTCATATACTAAGGGTAGTGTTTGGAAATGACTGATACCCTGAGGTTGGCTTTCTTTCTATTCCTCTTGCTGAATAACCCTCAGGTTCTGACAATTAAAATGTACCGAAGGGGCATGTCTAAGTTACAAAAAAGTCTCATTGAAGACAATGGCTGTGGACAGAACAGGTGCAGGTGATTTTGCATGGACATGAACTACTTGATAAATGGGGTAATGGGTACATTACTTTCTGGTTTGTTACTTTCAGAGGACTGTAATTTTGGATAATTTGTCCTAGCAACAGGGATTCGTTTTCATTTGATGGGATTAGAGGTTTTAGTGTGGCGCAAGGCCACAGGCCTTTGCTAGGCATTGGTATTGTGATGGCCTTTCAGGGCTCTTTGTTGAAACTGGCATTGGTTAGACAGACTCCTCTGAATTTGAGCATGCTCAGTTTGGAGACTTTCCTCCTCCCATTTCACTGTTGCCAGAACAGGTTACCTTTGGGTGGCATTCTGTTTGATGTTTTTAAAACAATGTTTTAGCTACTTTGCCAAATCTAATGTTTATGTTCACCTCGTTGGCCCCTGCTATTTCTGAAGATTATACTTTATATAGTCAGAGAAAGCATTCCTTCCACCCACCTTCCAAATGTACAGCCACATCTTCATTTTACTACAAGTCACCAGCATATCAGTGCAGATTTCGTACAGCCAGGATCCTGAATTTCAAAATGAACACTAACCAGAGAGGATGTGCAGAAAAAGCTTGCATCTTCTTTTGTCTGGTCTGCATGGAGCTAGGGTCACAGGAAGATCACCAGAGTACTGTAACCATGGAAGTAACAACTTTTACAAATAAGCTACATAATTCCCCAGCTGGCAAGAAAATGTGACTGTCAGTGTAGCACAATACCAATGTCTCATACTTTATTGTCAGTGATCATTATAGAAAGACCTCAAATGTCATGCAATATCAAACAATGCAATACACTTAATTTAAGAGTGTCTTCATCTGTTGGTCCTTTTTGGAAGAGACTCAGCTACTTACCAAATGGAATATTTATTTTTATTTTCAAGTAGCTGCACAGTGTTATTTTCAAACCAAATACTTTCCTTTTCTACCTAGTGCTGTGACTTTATCTAAACTATCATCCAAATCTTCTCAGTGGGGTACAAGTATTTCTTGACTTGTTCTGGTCTTCCATTTCCATATATTGAGTTCTGAAATTAAAAGACGTTGAATCTATCCATAATATGTAGGTGTTACTGTTTGCTATGATCGCTTGCCCATTGGTTTGAGCTATGCCTTCACTAGTACCGCACTAGCTAAAATCACATGCATTCCTTCCTAGCAAGTTAAAAGCTTCACTAGAGGTAGGAGTTAACCTAATAAAGTATACCTCACCTATGGATGTGAATCGAATCAATACCACCAAGAATCTGCAGGTAATCCAGATAACATGGTCTATTTGGTACATGGCAACTTTAAGAAATTGCCTACAGTATGACTGCCAGGAACTGGATGAAAAACTAATGTCACATGTAGAGTTAAGTACAAAGGCTAAAAAAAAAAAGTATCTAGAAACTTGAGAGAGAAGAAAAAGTATTTCTTAACTGAGGATGAGAGAAGAGGAATGGATATAATAAAATGGCTGCCTGGAGGTCTTGTTTTAGTAATTGTCTTTGTAATCTCTTCTTGCCTGTTAATATGATTCCATATTCTGCCCAATATTCAGGAAGAGATACTGATTACTCATAAGTGAGCTTCAGTGATGTAAAACCAAAACTACCATCTTTTACTGCATGTGTTATATTGGCACAAATGTCTGATTAAAGATGAGCCTTTTGAGCGGTGGATTTTCTTGAATAGATTCATAGTTCCATTCCACTTTATAGAAGGAAGTTTGCACAGTTATCAGCTGCCAATACTTTGACAAGCGTGTCCCATAGTGCCGTCCCCTCAGCCTGAAAACAGGCACTCTCAGAGAGGAAGGGCAGGGTCCTATGGATCTATGCATTCGTTTTCTCATTAAAACATAAATGCTTTCTCATACCTTTAACACAGAAGAGGCTGTAGCATTTGGCAAACGAATTTATTAAGCTGCACATTACTGGAAATGCTCAGACCTTCTTCCTGAAAAATACATCGAGTATATGCATAGGACAACACTGTGTACAGCTGGTATAATTTAAAATGGGTGACAGGACCTTTCATCTCCTGGGGCATTACATTTTTAAACAACTAACATTTGGAGCAACCTTTCCCATTCCAACGTCAAAATATTTGCTCTTCAGAAGTATCCATGAGCCTGAGGGATAAGACATCAATTGCAGAGATGATTTAGGAGGGGCCAAAGAGAGGCGGACTCTGAGGCAGAGACATGTCAACCCTCTTTACAATTTCATTATGCCAGAGTTCTAACAAGGGCTCCTTTTATCACAAAATGGACAGTGTGCTGGGATCAAATAAGCAAAAAGTCTGGCACAATGTGAGAAATATAATGAGGGCTTTAAAAAAAAAATCAGTCACAAAGTTGTTACAACGTTGATTTATCTTCCTAATAAAGTTCCTTTGATGCACTGAATTTAAGATTTCCCAGTATTTAGGATGTGGAGAACAAACTGATTAATTCATACACTATTGTCTACAAAGAGGATTCTGAAATGGACCCAGGAGCCTTAGTTAAATCAGAAGTCAGATGGAGAAAAATCTTGATATTCATGAGTTTGGTGTGAATTAGACCCCCAAGATAAACATGACAGCCCTGAAATCTTCAAAGAGAAACCATTAGCAGGCAGATGGTTACCACCGTTTTTTGTTTTTTTTTCACCTCCTGAAACTTGCTTGGCCAAAACAAGATCTTACTCACAAGCTACCTACTAGAAGTGTATTATGAATTTAATCCCTATTCTATGCAGTCTTCTTTATATATAGACAGACTAAGGCCAAAAGGGACTGTCATGATCAACTAGTCTGACCTCCTGCAAATTTGCAGGCCACAGATCCTCATGCACCCACTCCTGTAATAGACCCCTAACCACATCTACTTTCAAGATAACTGTCTCACTTGCCCTGGGGCCATGCGCTGACCTTTCAGTAATTTGGAATGCTGGATTTACATGTGACAGAGGAAAGTCCTTTTTACAAGAATACCAGAGCAAGCTGGAGAGTCTGAGATTCTTGACCAGCTGGAAGTATATACAGAAGAGTTGAGATAGTGGGTGCACGGCTGCTATGCTGAAGCTGTTTGTTCTTATCCTTCTTATAATTTATAACCACTATTAAATTTCATCCTATTACTATTACTCCAGTTTACAAGGTCATCCAGATCTTCCTGTAGAATATCCCAGTCCTTCTCTGTATTGGCAATACCTCCCAGCTTTGTGTCATCCGCAAACTTTATTAGCACATTCCCACTTTTTGTGCCAAGGTCAGTAATAAAAAGATTAAATAAGATTGGTCCCAAAACCAATCCCTGAGGAACTCCACTAGTAACCTCCCTCCAGCCTGACAGTTCACCTTTCAGTATGACCCATTGTAGTCTCCCCTTTAACCAGTTCCTTATCCACCTTTCAATTTTCATATTGATCTCCATCTTTTCAAATTTAACTAATAATTCCCCATGTGGAACCGTATCAAATGCCTTACAGAAATAGAGGTAAATTAGATCCACTGTGTTTTCTTTGTCTAAAAGATCTGTTACCTTCGCAAAGAAGGAGATCAGGTTGGTTTGGCATGATCTACCTTTTGTAAAATCATGTTGTATTTTGTCCCAATTACCATCGACCTCAATGTCCTTAACTACTTTCTCCTTCAAAATTTTTTCAAAGACCTTGCATACTACAGATGTCAAACTAACGGGCCTGTAGTTATCTGGATAACTTTTTTTTCCTTTCTTAAAATTAGGAACTATGTGAGCAATTCTCCAGTCATATGGTACAACCCCTGAGTTTACAGATTCATTAAAAATTCTTGCTAATGGGCTTGCAATTTCATGTGCCAGTTCCTTTAATATTCTTGGATGAAGATTATCTGGGCCCCCCAATTTAGTCTCATTAAACTGTTCGTGTTTGGCCTCTACCTCGGATGTGGTAATATCTACCTCCATATCCTCATTCCCATTTGTCATCCTGCCATTATCCCTATCATTAGCCTCATTAAAGACTGAGGCAAAGTATTTGTTTAGATATTGGGCCATGCCTAGATTATCCTTAACCTCTACTCCATCCTCAGTGTTTAGTGGTCCCACTTCTTTCTTTGTTTTCTTCTTATTTATATGGCTATAGAACCTTTTACTATTGGTTTTAATTCCCTTTGCAAGGTCCAACTCTACATGCCTTTTGGCTTTTCTAACTTTATCCCTACATGTTCTAAGCTCAATAAGGTAGCTTTCCATGCTGATCCTTCCCATCTTCCACTCCTTGTAGGCTTTCTGCTTTTTGTTAATCATTTCTCTGAGATGCTTGCTCATCCAGCTTGGTCTACAACTCCTTGTGACAAAGTTCCTCCTCTATCTTGGTGGGTCCTGCGCTTATTGGCGGAT